>NC_080394.1:29273296-29573296 GCF_028751815.1 Salvia miltiorrhiza | reverse complement strand
AGTTTGGAGGCAACAATTAAAAAAAAAAATCTCTCTCAAACTCAATAACTCATTAACGGTCAAGAGGAACGGCTCTCATCTCTCAATCTCTCTCTCTCTCCTTCTCTTCGTACTCTCTCTCTCTCTCTCAATGCTCTCTGAATTCTCTCGATTCTCTCCGGCGACTGTACTCTCGGCGCTCACTTGCGCAGCCGCAGCAAGGCAGCAAACGTCTGTTCCTGACCTCCTGTTCCTGCCTGGCTGCGTTCTGCCGGCGCCGGTGCTCCTGCCGGAGGAGTGCTCCTCGCCGGGGCCCCTTTTTTTCCTCTTCGCCTAGGGCCCCTGGAATGTCAGGGCCGGCCCTGCCTGCTGGTGGCGAGTTTTTCTTTATTTTTACTAAATACGACTGTTCATTACTTATGTTGATCTGTTCGTAAAATGAATAGATTTGTTCATAATAAATAAAAAGATAATTCTCTATTGAACTCAACCCTATATATATATATATATATATATATATGGTGCGGTTATAGTGAGAACCACACTTATCGTGAGAACATAAGAACCATTAAAATCAATGCATCTACTATATAAATTAATGCATTCGCTATTAAATTTAATGCATCCGAAAATAATAAATTTTTTGCTCCCTTCAGGATTCGAACCCAGGATCTGCATTCATCCACCAAGATGATGCATCCACCGTAAATCTTGATGATCGAATGGTTTAAAATGGTTCTCTGTTCTATATATATATATACATATATATATATTTGGGAAACAATACACTCGCATGATCATTTTGAAGGATGGAACACAATATTTGGCCATTAATTAAAAAAACACAAATTCTGGTCATTTTTTACGTTTTAGGACTGTTTTGCCCTTAAATAAGGCGGACCGGATTCAGGTCGAATTTGGGTTTACGCACGGGTTAGGCACATATGGCACTATTAATACCATTAGTATCATATACTATGTCTTATGTAGTGCTACACGAATGATACTTATGGCTATATTAGTACCATTAGTACCATATACTTGTGTGCTGATAATATTTAGATGGATACAGTTATATGACCATTTTGAACACTTCCCCGTAGGGTTTAGATTATTCATTTAGGGTTTAGATTCCCCATTTGGGATTTAGATTCCTCATTTAGGATTAAGATTATCCATTTAAGGTTTAAATTATCCATGTAATGTGTTGCACGAATAGTACCTATGGTCATATTAGTGTCATTAGTGCCATATACTCTCTTATGTAGTGTTGCACGAATGGTACTTATGGTCATATTAGTGTTATTAGTGTCATATATATATATATATATATATATATATATATATATATATATGGGTGGGCTACCGTGAGAGCCCATCTTAAAATAAGAAATAAGAGCAATTTTTAATATATGAGTTTTATACATAACACGTATGAATTCGCTGTATAAAGGTATGTATTGTGAAAAATAAATTTTTGCTATTTTTGGGATTCGAACTCAGGACCATAAATCCATTCAACAGGATTACGAATCAACCGTAGATCTTGATGATCTAAGGACTGAAAATGATTCTTATTTTATATCTTAAGAAATGTTCTTATTTTAGCTCTTATTTTATATATATATCTTAAGTAGGAAAATACAAAATCTAAAAAAGAGCTGAGTTCCCCTCCAATATTCTGATTCCGCATTAAAACATGAAGGCTAACTATATTTTCGCATGTAAAACCAATTTCTGTTTTTTGCCAAACACTGCTACTTCAAATAATAACTCCAATAAAGAGTATCCAGTTTGGCATAGTAATTGTGAAGCAGCAGCTTTGGATAAAATTTGAGTAAAAAAAAGACTCATTTTGTTGCAGTTGTCTGGTCGGGAAGTGATGCCGCCGTTAATACATGTGTCAGTTGGTCTGATTTTGTTTGCCACACAAAGTGTCAATAAAATTTGATATCTGCCTTATTTATTCATCTTTATACTATACAAAAGAACTAACTCTCTACCTTCTGCAAATCAACCTCAAATACCTAGCTACTGCCCATTTCTTCTCATTTAATTTAATGTTTATATTTCTTAACTTCCATTAAGAATAAAAAGGTAAATATATATCACTTTAAACCTGAAACTATTTTTGCACTATCAATTATATCTTGAACTAACAAAGATAATTTTTTTAAATCTTTAACTATCAATTTTATGTCAATTATATCACTCGTCCTTTTTTTTCTCCAAATTTGACGTGGTTCGTCGGATGTATTTAGAATCATTCTTTTTTAACCTACATTGTATGAAACAACGCCATTATATACCTTACTGATTGAAAATTCAAATGGTTAAGAGCACTCCCAGCAGAAATCTCAAAATTATGCTTCTATATTCCTCCCTAAAGCTTCCCTATTTAATTTTAGGGTCTCGATTTTATAAATGCATACACCAGATCTCCTATTTTCTACATTAAAACAATAATTATGTGTGGGCCCTACTAATTATAAGCTTAAAATAAATTTAGGGTGGGTGTAAATTTAAGATTGAATTTAGACAGGTGTAAAAATTTTTGTGGGCCCCATCCAATTTAGGAGATCTGCTGGATGCATTTTTTTTATCTCATTTTCAATTGTTTTATCCAAAATTTAGAGTTAGCGATACATTTAGGTGATCTGCTGAGAGTGCTCTAAAAATGGATAAAGGATACAATTGATATAAAATTGATAATTCAAAATTAAAAAAAAAAATTCAAAAATTCAGGATATAACTAATAGTATGATGATAATATGAGGTTTAAAGTGATATCCAAAATAAAATGCTTGCATGTGTTTAATTTATTGAACGAGTTCAACACGGTTTATCTACTTATATTTTTAAATGCATTCTCCTGTTTTATTTATTAGTTGAAATTTATTTCTATAACCACGTAACATTGGAGATATTTTTTAGTATGAGAGAGTCCTTAGCGAGTCTCATCACGCTTATGAAATTTTCATTCACAATTTAAGTTTTATTTTTTTTCTAAAAACTTAAGTGCATCGTTCATTTATATATATATATACTAAAAGAAATAAGTGAATAATTTCATGAACATCTCTACCCTTGTCGCTAGTGCTACATGTACAGTATATGAAAAATATATACCCAAGCAGCTCACATGCCATCCGAAAACACTTTTAGAGCTTCTATGAATTTTCTTTTATAAATAGTTGACTCGTTTCTTTCACAATGTATAATATATATATAGTAGCCTTTTTAAATAATAAGTTTTATGAATTCAATTAAAAGGTGCTGTCTTGTTAGCTATGCTAATTAAAATCCTACTACTAAACTTTAATCTTATTTCAGTAGGCTCAACCCAATACAATACATCATGATTATCATAAAAGTTCTATAAATTTCCATCAATATATTCGTATATCTGTGTTTGGCTAATTAAGCTCAATATAAGAGTTGAGGAGTTGTGAGTATTAGACGGTGTCTAATACTAATTAATTAAAAGTAGTCAAAAGTCTTAGGCGAAAACTCTCTTGTCGTATCAAGTTATCAACCCTCTAATAAGATATCCGAGAGTGCCATTAGAGTATGTATATGGTGACACTTGTGAGTGTCCTTTTAGAGTGTGGACAGGAGAGTCACTTGACCTCCCTGAGATTTTTAAAAAGAGTAAGAGTATTTTCGTATTTTTATAAATACATTACGCCTTTGGTCTCTCAATTTTATGCCCTTTTAAAAATGATAAGATTTTAATAAAAGGGTAATTGTCTGTAAATCCATAACGTTTACACATAATTGATTTTTGCACCTAATTTTATTTTTCTATTTTTAAATACATAACCTTTCGTTTTTGTCTCAAATTTGTCCCGTGACCGGTTTTTTCTTACGCCGGCGCCGGAAATGCCACTGTGGCAGCCGAAATTGATGAGGTGGCAGCCGGAATTGACACCCACTGACCCCTAATTCACCTTCCCCCCACCCGCCGGTGCCACAACCGCCGCTGCCGCCCTCTGCCGCCGCCATTCACCGCCCCCTGCCTCTCGACGCCGGCCGGATCTCGCTCCACCGGTGTAGACTTTGCAGACGACCAAAAAACCCCAGGTCATGAACACCCGCTCCACCGCCATGGCATTCTCCACCCGCCTGCGACTGAGCTCGGGCCACCACCAGTTCCTCTTGCGCAGATTCCACGACACCATCTGGAGAGCTCGATCTCTAGCGATGGGAAGAGCGACGGCGAGCCACGAGAGCGTGCCACGGAGCAAGTGCTAGACCCTAGATCCCCAAATTCACAACCCCCTACTCCTTCGATTTTCGGCGACTGTAAAGAAACCACAGGCACTGCCGCACGCCCAAGTCTGTTTGAGGATTCGTGCCCCATTTCGGCGGCATTTTTGGGGGCCTAAGCGGCAGAGGGAGGGTTGGGCGGAGGGTGTGGTAGAGAAGGACGGCGACCGAGGGGTGCCGCGGTGGTTGTTAAGGATCTTGGTGGAGGCGAAGGAGGACGGGATTGAGGCGCTCGATCTGGTGCAGGTAGAAATCCACTAGGTTTCTGGCGGTGAGCTTGCCCTCTGCGAATGCTTGTTGGATTGATTTGATGGTGGCTTCTTACTTTGAAATCTCTCTCTTCCATGGCGGAATTCTGCGAACGATGGTGGTGGTGGCATAGGGGAGGCGATGGTGGTGGTGGCACTGAACAAATAACATCACCGGCGGTGGTGGTGGCAGGGGGGGAATTAGGGTTTGAGGTTGGGGGTTTGGGGAAGATGATGATGATGTGGAATTCTTTTTTTTTTTTTCACATGTCATAATATGCTTAGGTGTTAATTTCCGGCTGCCACCGTGTCATTTTCGGCGCTGGGGTAAGAAAAAATCGGTCACCGGATAAAAACGAGACAAAAATGAAAGGTTATGTATTTAAAAGCAGATTTTTAAAATTGGGAGCGAAAATCAATTCCGTGTAAACGTTATGGATTTACATGCAATTAACCTTTAATAAAATGATTAAGTGTGTTATGAGTTGAAAAAGAGTCTCACTTGTACGAGTAAGTGAAGTAATTTTACTAAAAATAAAAAAGAAGGTATGAATTGGAGGACGGACTAAATGACAAAATGAGTATGAAATTGCAATTTCAAGAAAAATATAATTTTATCTCCACCGACCACCGTTATCAAGTTGAGCTGTTGTACACTATAATTGACATGCAAGCTTTATAGTTGAATTTATATTTTTATGAAGCGAACAGATAATAATTTTATTCATGTCATGCTTGAATCCTAAAGATTCATTTTTTGAATTTGATATTGAAAGCTACTTCGTCTTGCGAAGCTTTATCTGTCTTAATTGTTTGAAATTGCTTTGTATTAATTTATAAATTCGTTTGAAAGGTACTTTTTGTAATTTAAATGACATTATAATTGTCTTAATGATTATTAATTATTTTTAATGTATATTTAATTTAATTTTTAATTTTAATTAATTATTAATTTTATTAGGAAAAAATTGGACCCCCGAGTTGAAAGTCTAGTTCTGCCCAGTGATCTCTACATCGTATGAGTTATTTTAGTGAAATTATAAACTTAAATAATAAATTATAAATATCGTATGAGAAAGCAACATCAATAAATTAACGGACGAAGAATAATACTCCTTATTATCAAATAATCATATATTTTGAAGAATATTGTTGCTATGCAGTATTGTTGAGACAAACTAGCATTTAACCCGAACTAAATCTACGTACAAAGATAAATAGTATTCTAATTTCTATAAAAATTATGAAGGGTAGTGGGATTATACCTTATCCATCGTCCCTTTAGAAAGTAAAATCTGATGTCACGATTCTACATTCCTACCAGTCTTTGAAAGCACAAACTAAATTATTTTTATAGTTCAGCTTGTTCTTTACTACTGACCGATTATTGTTTTGCATTTGCATATAAATTATTTATTTTTCTACCTATTTTATTTTTTTGTTTTATTTTATCATGTATGATGCATCTGTTAGAAGTTAGAACAGACACACACTGACTGTGATCGAAATTGTAGGCTGCTTTTTAAGTTTTAGATACGAAGTTCTGAACCTGCAAAACAAAGTAGAAGAAAAATAAGAACATAAATTGTATCACGGCGCACTGCTGCCTTAAAAGCTATTTTGACAGATCCTTCGGTCTCAAGTCTCGTTGTCGATTGCTTCCCAAGGTTAACACAAAGAGCTGTCTATTGCGAGCACTCGCAGAAGACGGAGTGGAGACGCTTTGATTTGAGATAAGAGAGAGCAGTAAGGTGTTGGGTTTTAGAGAGCATATATATAGAAGTTAGAAATTGATCGTTTCCGATTCAAGAAAAAAAAGGTGAATAAATAGAGTTCAGCCCACTACCCCATTCTCAAATGTGTGTCGCGATTTTTTTTTATCACTTAACAATATTAAATAAAGAAATTTAGAGGCCGCGCCACAAGGGGACTCGAACCCAAGACCTTTGGCCTTGGACATTAACCCCTTACCGCTTGGCCAACAAACGCACACATGTCGTGATTTTTCAGCACAAAAGAACAAGTCTAGGGCATAAAAAATGAGCAAAAAGTGGGTCTAATTGATTGTTATGAAGAACTGTTTTACATTCCCTACAACAATCCCCCATAAATGGAATACAACAGAAAAGAAGAAAAGAGAGGAACATTGATGCATAAACACAAATAATCTTGCGATTAGAATCTGTATATTAGTGTAGTGAGAAAACATGTGAATCTCATAAAGTGTATTTCTACTTGAACTTTATAAAATTCACATGTTGCCCCCCCTCCCCACACACACACACAACGCACAACATTCCTTAAAGATTACGTCTCCACGATAAAAATAAATTTGGCTATAACAACAGCTTGGATGTCGTGTTTGCTCTAGGAAATACTCCCTCCGTCCCACGAATCTTGACACGTTTTCCTTTTTGGGCCGTCCCACGAATCTTGACACGTTTCCTTTTTTGGTAATAATTATTACCTTCTCTCTCCTACTTTATCACCTTTATTATATTCTCTCTCCTACTTTATCACTTTTATTACATTCTCTCTCCTACTTTATCAATTTTATATTTTATTAATTACACACTTAAAACACTAATCTACAACTCCTTAATTCCCGTGCCGAACCCAAACGTGTCAAGACTCGCGGGACGGAGGGAGTAACTCCATAGAATAAAGCCACCTCTTCACACACACTTAGGTGATTCTATGAAAGTGCAATCGTCACAACACTAAATATATTATACGCATACAATGTATCGAAAGTGTTTCGTAAAATACGACTGCAAGAATCATTAAGAGCTAAATGCTAACCTTTGAATCATAGTGCAATAAAAAATCCACCGCAGTAGAATTGCCCTCAACAGGTGATGATTCATCTATGGCCAATGTTCTCCGTAGTAGAACTACACAGCTCACCGATGATTCCAAATCACTATATTTAACACAGTTTAATACAGAAAGAGCCGTATAAATAAAGATAAGCTCACTGGGTTTCATTTGACCTTTAGGTATCTACCATGTCAGCTTCCTCCAGTCAACGACTTCATCCTAATTCTTGCTGAAAGCTCTTACACTTGCTCTTGATGAGTGCTTCAGTGAACAGATCAATCATATTTTTCTCAGGCCTTACGAAGTCTAGAGAGATGATTCCATCACCAAGCATTTCTCTCAACATTGCATGTCTTAGCCAGATGTGTCTCATTTTCCCATTGTAGACATTGTTTTTAGCAATATAGATAACAGCTTGTGAGTCACAATGAAGAGAATAGGTGCCTTAGACCTCTTACCCAACGGCACATCTGCCAGCAGTTCTCGCAACCATTTCACCTCATGACTCGCCAACTCCAATGCTATAAATTCAGATTCCATCGTTGAACCTGCAATACAAGTTTGTTTCCAGATTTTTAAGAAATTACACCACCTCCAAGAGTGAACATATATCCACTCGTGGTGCTTACCTCATCACTGTCTGATACCTAGTTAGCATCACAATAGCCTTCTAACACATTAGGAAAGTTAGAGTATCGTAAACAGTAATTAGCGGTTCCCTTGAGATATCTCAACAAACGATACAGTGCACACCAATGATCATTACTAGGATTATGTGTATACTGACTTAAACGGCTCACAACATATATATGCAATATCAGGCCTAGTGCAGTTCTTCAAGTACATCACACTCCCTAAAATTCTTGCATATTGTTCTTGAGAAACAGATTCACCAAGATTCTTTTTTAATTGCATGCTGGAATCATAAGGAGTTTTCACTCGAACTAAATCATTGCAATCAAAACGATTGAGCACTTGTTCCACATAATGAGACTGACTTAATGCATAACCATGCTCAGATTTAATCAGTTTTATCCTGAGGATAACCAGCTTCACCCATATCTTTCATATCAAAGGAACAAGTCAAGCATGCTTTTGTCTCCAACACAATATCCAGACACGTACCAAAAATTAACATGTCACCCACATATAAATATATTAACACACAATCCGATCTGCGGGTTTAAGAATATAGATACGATTCAGAGCAATTCACAGAAAATCCATTAGAAAGAAGAGTATTGTGAAACTTTTCATACGACTGAATAGGGGCTTGCTTAAGACCATACAATGATTTTTTCAATTTGCATACTTTATATTCTTTCGCAGTCATTAAAAAACTCTCAGTTTGTTCAATGTAAATTTCTTCATTCAGATCACCATTTAAAAAGGTTGTTCACATCCATTTGATGCACTATCTAGTTATGAATAGCAGCTAGAGCAACTACTGTTTCGATAGTAGAGATTCGAGCAACAAGAGAGTAGGTTTCAAAGAAATCAACATCATTTTTCTGAGAATATCCAACCATAACTAATCTTGCCTTATACCTATTAACTCAACCATCAGGTTTTAGTTTCTTCCTAAAAATCCATTTGATTCTAATAGGTTTGCAATTAGTAGGCAGATCAACAAGTTCCCAAGTGTGGTTATCATTAATGGAATCAAGTTCACTTTGCACAATTTCTTTCCAAAGATGAGCATCTATTCTAGTCATGGCAGCATTATAAGTACACGGATCATCATCAAGAAGAAAGACATGCACAGAAGATTCATCAATTTTATTAGAATATTTAGCAACAAAAGAAGTGATAAAATCGTTACCAAACGATGTCTCTGTTCGTCTCCTCTTACTTCTTCTCAGTTCCGGTGTTTCCTCAATTTCCTGAGCTGAGCAATGAGAAATCTAAGCTTGATCATCTTGTGAAGTGCTAGAAACGTTCTCAACCCCAATGTTAGTCTTCATAGGAAATACATGCTCAAAGAACTCAGCATCATGAGATTTATAGATAGAATGATCACTCGAAGAAAAAAATCTATATGCAATAGAGTTATGAGCATAATCAATGATTACTCAATCAAAGGTCTTCGACCCCGCATTCACTTGCTTTGGATCATTCAATCTCGCTTCAGCAGGGCACCCCCACACTTTCAAATATTTCAAGTTAGGCACCTGCTGGTTCCTCTTAGGACATTTGTAGGATTTGTGACCAGTGGCTCCATAGGTGTAGCACGTCACCTTCGTCTTTGTGATTTTCTTATCTGTTTTTGAATGTTGGCTTCTTTCCATCAGGCCTGTGATTTTCCTAATCGTGCAGCACTAGCATATTCAACGAGATTAGCCTTCAAAAAATTGATAGAGTTCGATGGCTTATCTTTGAGGCGATTAGCTTCTTCGGTCCGCATGTGGTTGATGAGCTCTTCAAGTGACAGGTCCCGCTTCTTATGCTTCAACATATTTCGGTATTCAGATCAGGATGGGGGAAACTTCTCGATAAACATATTAGCCTGAAATATTTCGCACAACTTCATTCCTTCGTTGAGCACAATAGCGGTCAGGTTCTCGTATTCGTGCAGCTGCTCCATGATAGCTTTGTTGTCCACCATCTGAAACTCCAACCATTTTTCGACGACGTACTTCTTTAATCCAGCATCGTCATCGCTGTATTTCTTTTCCAGAGCCTCCTATATTTTTTTGTGGATATCGGGAGCGTAGTTAATGATGTGTTCGTTAATTGTGTTGTAGGGTTAAGAATAGGATGTTTCACCTGTTAGTAATGATCGTCGGTAGATTTAAGCAAAGATGTAAAAGAAGAGAACAAAGGTGTTGTATTTCGTATTGCGTAACCTTACAATGAGAGGTGAGGACCCTATTTATAGAGATGTACAAGAGGGGCAAATAGGTCATTCAACGTTTTTGTACAATCACTAGGTTAGTTAAAGAGAAAGCTTTACATAGGTAGCCATCGGATATGCCAATGGTTTGTCGGATTTTGTCTGTGGTGCAGCGCTGCCAATCCTAGCAGCGCTGGAGTGCATAGCACTGCTCGCCCTCTTAGCAGAAACACCGTTGAAAGTCCGGATATGTCTCCACTGGGTGGCAACTCTTCAAAGAACATTAATTGGGATGATTCTACTATGCTCGGCTCCAGCTCTGCTCCTTGACCTTTGCTGCGTTCCCGATATAGGCATACTTTTACTCCTCATCAAGCTTTGTTGTCCACCATCTGAAACTCCAACCATTTTTCGACGACGTACTTCTTTAATCCAGCGTCGTCACCGCTGTATTTCTTTTCCAGAGCATCCCATTTATTTTTGTCGAACGGTGATTGATGAAAAGATCGAATAGGCTATTTGTCATGTGGTTTAGAATGTGACCACGAATAATTTTGTTGTCCTTCTCGTATTTGGCGAGACCATCATCATCGGGTGTAAAAGGCGGAATAGCAGCTTCACCATTGGCAGCAACAACGATCGTGGTTACTGGTAGGGGAGCAGTAAGGGCTTCCTTGAGCAACACGTAGTCGACTCTGAGACCATCTCTTGTACTTCGATCCGTTCAGAGGTTCCAACTTCGACAAATCGGGCAGACCGCGGTTTGACAAGGCCATTAGGATAGCTTTTAAATTTTTTAAACAAATGCACACCTGCTATGATTGAAGTTGCAGGCAACTTTTTAAGTTGCAGACACACACACCACCAGTTCGGCAAAAGTTCAGAACCTGCAAAACAAAGTAGAAGAATGAAACAAGAACATAAATTGTGCCACGGCGCACCGCTGCCTTAAAAGCCATCTCGGCAAACCCCCCGGTGTCAAATCTTATTATCGATTGCTTCCCAAGGTTAACACAGAGAGCCGTCTATTGCGTGCACTTGTAGAAGGCGGAGTGGAGACGCTTTGATTTGAGATAACAAAGAGCAGTAAGGTGTTGGATTTTAGAGAGCATATGGAAGTTACAAATTGATCGTCTCTGATTTAGGAAAAGGAAGTTGAATAAATAGAGTTCAGCCCTCTACCCAGGGACGGATCTAGAAAAATTTTATTGTGGGGGCACGAAATATAAACATATTATTAAATATGAAATACGTTAAAAAATTACTAGTATATAGAATTAAAATCTATGCGTTTTTATTGATGGAAATATTTGCATGATCAACTATCAAAAATCTCTTTTTATATACAATTAAATTATCATTCATTTCTTTATCTCTCATCCGATCGTATAGGCAGTTCTTTATGATATTCATTGCAGAAAATACTTCTTCAAATTAAGTAATACTTATATTTATTGTGGATTCAAGATTTAAGAATTTGCTTATTTATTATATACTTTAATTATATATATATATATATATATATATATATATATATATATATACCTAACTTGTAAATTCATAAGAATTTACAGTAAAGTTCATCAAAATGTACTAACTTGTAAATTCCTTCTCACTTCTCAACACATTTGAGCTTCTGAATTGAACTT
Source organism: Salvia miltiorrhiza (assembly GCF_028751815.1). Lineage (NCBI taxonomy): Eukaryota > Viridiplantae > Streptophyta > Magnoliopsida > Lamiales > Lamiaceae > Salvia > Salvia miltiorrhiza. Next base: position 29,561,498 of record NC_080394.1, on the reverse strand, counting down.
TACCCTATATATATATAATTAGTGAAAATAAATAAATAATTTGTGGGGGCACGTGCCCCCATAGCAATACATGTAGATCCGTCTCTGCCTCTACCCCATTCTCAAACGTGTGTTGCGATTTTTTAGCACAAAAGAACATGTTTAGGGCATAGAAAATGAGCAAAAATTGGGTCAGAGTTAAAGCTCATTGACTGTTATGAAGGTGCTGTGTTCCATTCCCTACAACAACGCCTACTACTTACTACAACATCACATTATTTGAACGAATAATAAAAAATACTCCCTCCGTCCCCAAAATAAGTTCCTCTTTGGGGACGGCACGGGTTTTAAGGAAAAATGGTAAAGTGTATTGATAGTTGAGAAAAATATGTTATAATTAGTATTGAGAGTGGTGAAAAGGTGAAAAAGTGTTATAATTAGTATTGAGAGTGGTGAATAAGTGAAAAGTAAGAATAAATAAAGTATTATTAGTGGTGGGTAGTTGTCCAAAAATAAAAAAAATAAAGAGGAACTTATTGGTGGGACGTCCCAAAAAGGAAAAAAAGGAACTTATTTTAGGGACGGAGGGAGTATAAGTGAAATTATTCTAAAACATACAACAATAACAATAATCTGCTAACAAATTTTAAGCATTGTGTACGTGTATGTTTGAACTTTGAATAGAATACTATACCTAAGCAAGTTGTATGATAGTGAGGGAGGAGGTACAAGATTTTACGATTTGTGGTTATGCTTGATTTCCATTCTCTCTTTACTCTTAAGTGAATTTATTTTAGTATATATAATTCAAAGAATATGAATTTGATTCAAAACTAGTAGCCAAAATATCTAGGATGCCTTTATATATATATATATATAGGGGAGGGCTAGAATAAAAACACTCTTAAGTGTATAAAATATAAATGATTTTTAGCCCTTAGATCATCAAGATCTACGGTTGATTCGTAACCCTTTTGGATGAATTTGTGGTCCTGAGTTCGAATCCCAAATATAGCAAAAATTTATTTTTCACAATTCGTAACCATGTTGGATGAATTCGTAATTCTGTTGAATAAAATTCATACATTAAAAAACGTTTATATTTATATTTTAAGAAGTGTTTTTACTGTAGCCATCCCCTATATATATATATATATATATATATATATATATATATATATATATTTGTGTTATTTGAGTATGTGGCTGATATTTTGTCACTGGCTTAGGATTCTTGCAAGATATATGAAATTTTATGATCAAAGACTTGGAAAAAAAAAGGGGGGTCAAGTTAGAATCTATGCCTTTGGAGAAGAAAACCATTCTTTTCACAAATGAGCGGTAAAGAAAAGAAGCTGCAATCTTGTTCCTAGAAAGAAAACAAAGAATTCGTTCAATTACCCATGAAAAGGAAAAAGGTTTTTCTTCCGATTTGAAATTCGTTGACTTATGAAAAACGCTTTTGTTTTATGCATGCATTATATACATTTCTATATGAAGTTTTTATGGAGTTGTTTAATAATAATAATAATAGTTTCTCATATTCCCTTTATGGTGACTTAATTTCGACCGAAAAGTATCTTACAAATTGAGCTGCATTTTGTCGTGCCCCTAATATTTTTCTTAACCCTTTGTAAGATAATGAATACTACACAAATTGTATTCTACTGGTGCGACACTACAATAATCGAAATATATTGTTGTACATTTAACATCAATAGTGTAAATTACATAACTCATGCATTTGATTTTGGGCCTCAAGGATTCGATCTGTTCCAAATATCATTTGGGCCATATACGAAATGGGCCCCACTTTGTCATACAATTAAATATTTTATTTTTCTTGTAATAAATTCAATTACTTCACATCTTTGGTGAGGCTGTGGATTGTGATCACGAAATCGAAAGAAGAAAATACAAAAGCGCAGGGTCTTAGCATTCCGAAAGCCACTCACTTTGCCAACTGATGAGCTCATAATCATATTACTATTGGATGAACTATAAACAATGATTCAATCATTCAATATGATTGGTTAAAAATGACTCAATGAACTTTTCTCCAAAATAAATCAATAAAAGCACCATGCCCCCCCCCCCCCCCCCCCCCCCCCCAATTCTAACCTAATTAATGTAGTCTCTCTCTCTCTCTCTCTCGATACTTACCTAATGTAGTCTTATATAAGCAGAAACATCTTTTTCTTTCATTTCCATGGCCTTCGTAGTGAAATAGCTACTACGTAAACAAATTATGAAAAGTAACGTTGAAATGTGAAAAATAACTGAGAGTTGCAAATTGTTTATTGCTTTATATATTTTCCTTCGTAATTGAAGGAATACATGAACTTTGATTTTTTTAAATTGAAAGAGGCTGCGTAGAGTAAAAGGAAGGCTATTTAAACATAACAAGAAAAAAAAAAAAAAACGACATTAATATAAAATGGATTTAGCTGGAAAATAGTACTTAAAATAAAAATTTACCAGGTTACCAGAATAGGAAGAATTCAACGAGCATGATATATTATCGCAAAACGCCGTCTGTGGGAATCGAACCCACGACCACGTGGTTAAAAGCCACGCGCTCTACCAGCTGAGCTAAGACGGCCTACTGATTTTTAAAAATATTTAACTAATACTTAAAGTAATGTTGGGTTACTCCGTGAGGAAGATCAGTTGCTGAATGGAAGCCATTGCTGGGAGTATAGATTCTTGAAGGGGCTGCTTGGCTTCAAAGAAGAAGTTATTTCTAAAACACTCCTTTGCTTGGTGTCTGTTGGTGGATTGTTTGAGAGAGAGAGAGAGAGAGAAAGAATGCACGTGTAATGTGTGAGGCGGCGTTATAGGCGGAATTTTATTTTGTTTCTGGATTTTTTAACTTTTATGTAATTAAAACGAAGTTCTTTTAATTGTCATATTAATTTTAGAGTTAATATATAAAACTATCCACTTTCATATTGTAAAAATAAAAATTGTCCACTAACATAAAAATAATAAAAACTGTCAACTTTTTGACTGAAAAGATAGAAATACCCCTTACTTTAAAATTTAAAAAAATGGCCACTCATTTCTCTCTTTCTCTCTTCTCTCTCTTTACCTTCACGTCACTCTCTCTCTCTCTCTCTCTCCTCTCTCTCTTCACCTTCACGTCACTCTCTCTCTCTCTCTCCCTCCATCTTCCTCTCCTTCTCGTCCTCGCCTCCGCTCCACAGTTGCCGCCCACCACCACCACTACACTGTTGTTCTGAGACGGAGGGAGCCGCGCACGCGGCAGCGTTGCTCCGCCACTGCTGACTCGCCCCACCCCTGAATTCCAATTCGCCTCGCCGGAGTTGTTGCAGCGGCTGGGCAGATCTGGCGCGGCCGTGAGCTGCCCACTGAACGGCAGATCTGGCGCAGGCAATAGAGGATGGGGTCGGACGGCGGTGGGGGGCGCGGAGGCTGGTGAGGATCTGGTGGTTCTGGCGGCGGAGCTAGGGGGTTTTGCTGCGGAAACCTTAGATCTGAAGCGGCGTTCTCGGATTCGATGGCGACGTGGTGCTGCGTGGTGGCGCGGAGGATGGTGAGGATCTGGTGGTTCTGGCGGCGGAGCTTGGCCACCTGCGCCATCAGCTCCTCCATGTGCTTCTGCTTCCGGAGGCGGCTTCGCCGCGCCGACTCTCAGTTGGAGTCTTGTTTGATTGTTCTTAACTTTTCTTCCAGAATTGTTATTTTCGAAGATTGTTATCCCGAGCTCAAGAATTTTTACAGATTAGAATGACAGTCTGTTATGCATGATATAGTTAAAGGCCAATTTACAGAAATTGTCATGACTCTATTGGATTCTCTATTTTCAAGGCCAATTTGACAGGTATATTGATTCTTATGTGAGGCCAAAATGAGTCCATTTATTTGAATGAAGTGGTGCCCAGAAGCTTTTATTCACAAATTGCGGCGGAAATACTTGATGCAGAATTCGGTATTTGAAATATTTGAAATGAGAACTTATAATTATTGTAAAAAATAAAATGAGTAATATTTTTTTTAGTGATGATTTGTGGATTTTATTAAAGAGATTTGATCGATTGAAAGAGAAACATATTTTGGATAATTGATTAATGTTCTTGAATTCACAACCAAATTTATGAATTCACAGCATAATATTCTTGAATTAACGCTCAAATCTATGAATTCACAACTTAATATTCTTGAATTCACATCTAAAACTTGAATTCACAACCAAAATAAATTATAGTTTTAATTGTGAATTCAAACTTTAAAAACCCCAAATTCACAACCAAAATAAATTATGGTTGTGAATTAAATTTTAATTGTAAATTCGACTGGTTGTTAATTCACAACCAAAAAAATTTGATTGTGAATTAAATTTTAGGGTTTAGGGTTTAGGGTTTAGGGTTCACACCTAAGGTTTACGGTTTCAGTTCAGTTGTGAATTTACTGTTTCAGTTCAGTTGTGAATTCACAATCGTAATAATTCACAACTAGGTTTTACGGTTTCAGTTCAGTTGTGAATTTACTGTTTCAGTTCAGTTGTGAATTCACAATCATAATAATTCACAACTAGGGTTTAGGTTTAGGATTTAGGGTTTAGGGTTTAGGGTTTCAGTTCAGTTCAATTGTGAATTTACTGATTAAGTTTATTTGTGAATTTACTGTTTCAGTTCAGTTGTGAATTTACAATCGTAATAATTCACAACTAGGGTTTAGGTTTAGGGTTTCAGTTCAGTTCAGTTGTGAATTTACTGTTTCAGTTCAGTTGTGAATTCACAATTGTAATAATTCACAACTAGGGTTTAGTGTTTCAGTTCAGTTGTGAATTCACAATCGTAATAATTCACAACTAGGGTTTAGGGTTTACGGTTGTGAATTAAATTTTCGTTGTGAATTCGACTGGTTTTGAATTCACAACCAAAAAATTCTTATTGTGAATTAAATTTAGGTTGTGAATTCACAATCAAAAAAATCTGGTTGTGAATTAAATTTTGATTGTGAATTCGACTGATTGTGAATTCACAAACAAAAAATTATGGTTGTGAATTCGATTGGTTGTGAATTCACAATTCACAACCAAAAACTTTTGGTTGTGAATTCACACTGGTTGTGAATTGCGGGATTTTTTAAAGGGGGTGATGTAAAGTGGACATTTTTTTAATTTTTAATGTGAAGGGCATTTTGGTAACAGTGAACATTTTTTAAGTTTTTTATTTTAGTGGACATTTTTTATTTTTACAATATCAAAGTGGTCATTTTAAAAATCCACTCTTAATTTTAACTAGCACTTCCACTCGTGCGATACACGTGCATCAAAATTAAAGAATATTTAATTATTATAAAGTATTACGTGTCACAATAAATATATAAATATTTTATACACGAACATGAATAAAAAATGTAAATTTTTAATGAAAAATAAAAAATAAAATATTTGAAATTTTAATTTATTTTTTTTCATAACTTATTCGTTTTAAATTCATTTCTGATATTTTTTATACTATATTAAATTTAAGATGCATATTGAATATTTTTTCATTAATCAAATTTGACAATATTTAGAAAGGAATTAAAATACAAAAAAAAAAAGTAAAACTAAAAATAGTAAAAAAATTAGTGGGAGAAGAGATAAAGAGAGAGAGAGAGAGAGAGAAAGAGAGAATAAATGGAGAAAAGAAACTCCTCATCTTCTATATATTATATAGATTTCTTTCTGCAAAATCAGAAAAGTTTGGAAATATGTATATTTCTACGCAGAAAAATAAGTTGGGTGCTTTTTCAGAAAATATCCCAAATTCGTGTATTTATGGATAACAATCTATTTTCTTAGTATAATCTAATTAACATATAGGAGACTACGTTCAATGTGATGATAATGAGCTTATTTATTGTAGTGGGCAAAATTCGTATATCCAATTCGAATAAATATTCGCGGCCCAAGCACCTAGCTCAATCCGAAAAACTGAATTAATTTCAATTAATTCAATCCAACCCGGTACTTCAGGTCATCAAGGCTCATCGACCCAAACCCTAGATAGGGCAGCGACTTAGGGAGAAAGAAAGGAATGAGGTCAGGGATACGATCCCCCTAATATCGGAACGACTAGGGTTTAAGGAGACGTGCCAACAAAACCCTAGCCGTCAGGTGATCACGGTATATATAAGAACCAACTAGGTCATTCGACCCACACAATCATTCGCACTCCAACATGTTCTCTCCACCTTCTCTCCCTACTCGCACTATTCTGCCTCCACGCTCTCAGCCTTAGGTTTTTCGGTGACCAGATCAACCGGGACGACCCAACGGCCCTCGCTCATTGCTCAATCACCTTCAACTCCGTCGACCAGATCGACCGATTTACTCTTTCATTTACTTTCAATTGCTTTCAATTCGATTTTGTAATATTGTTTACTGACTTGAGCGTCGGAGGCCCTTCCATCGACACCCCCACCGGTGCACCAAGAAGGGCTCTAACGTTGTTCGTGTTTCAGGTTGCTAGTGCCCATTGTACCGGACGACCCCGGCGTCCTTATCCGTAATCGTTGGATTCATCCCCAACATTTATAATTTATTGTTTAAATTTTGTTAACTACTCCCTCTGTCTCACAAAAACATGAATATTTGTGTGTTGCACGTGTTCTAAAAAATATTAGATAAAAATGTATTGTGAGTGAAAAATGGATTTTACTTTATGAAAAATAGAGATAAAAAGTAAAGAGATTGCGCAGGGTTGTATACAAAAATAGAAATGTTCATGTTTTTGCATGTGAAACAATTCAAAATGACCAAAAGTTCATATTTTTGCAACACGTAGGGAGTATAAGTTTATATTTATATATTATGAAAATACTTGTTCTTGTTTAATTTTATTTTGATTAAGCTAGCTTAGCTTAACTTAGGATTTAAGATGTCTCCAAAGGGACATTTAAGCGGTGCAGACTTCAGTTTGTATAGATCTAGAGTTCAAACTTCATTGCACCTCCTTCCTCTAAGTCAAAAAATAATAATAATAAAAAAATCTTAGGATTTAAGATTATGGCGTGTGAGTTGAGTATTCTATATACTATAATTGTACGTCGCATATGTTTTATCTTAAAATATATTTCTAATAATCCATTTAATATTTAAAAAATAATATTTCATTTTTTAAAATTTAGATAGTTAAAAAGCTCAAGAATTGTTTTTAAAATTTATTTTATTCATGTAATTGTATAAAAAAGAGATATGCTCTGTTTACCACTATATACTTCGCTTTCGCTTGTTTTGATGTAATAAAATATTGGACAGATAGTATAAATTTTCGGGCAACACTTTTTTTCTTTTGGGAAAGAGATAATTCTATATTTAAGGGAGGGTGATATAATTTTATACCATCTCATGAGAAGTGGATAAATATATTATCATTCAAATCAAACAAGATATAAGAAAATATGCTCTCCATTAGGGCTCGTTTGGTTTTCAGTAAAGGATTATGTAGGATAATTTGTAATCAGGATGTTTAGCGTGGATAATGACAGATTATTAATACTGGGTTGGTGTTTGCTATCATGGCTAAATACAGAATATCCTGGTTTAAGTTAATCCTAGGGAGGTGGTATTATTAATCCTAAGAAATCTGGATTAATAATACTGGGTCGTGGGATTAAACCGGGTAATCCGCATTATTACTAAATAATACCAAACACTAGACTGATCTGTACTAAATTAGCTAATACAGTGTATTAGCCAATATCAAACACGCCCTTAAAATGATAAATTTATACCTTATTATATTATCCATATAGTTAGAGGGATAAAAAGCTTGGTGGCTGGCAGGGAGGTCCTCGGTGGGGGGCTTCACTTCTCTAACGGGTCGGATGTTTTGTCAAACACCTGGAATGCTCAGGCTAGGGGTACCCTTCTGTCGTCCACTATATGTAACAGGCCCAACTTTTTGATTGCTTGGAGTATAGGTTGGGGTAATGGGTGTTGGTGTTGGAGCGTCTTCAGGATCCTTTCACAATTTTCGAGTGCGCTCAAAGTTGGGATCTAGAAGGTCGGGCTCTAATGGCTGCTCCACAATTGGGTCGGTCTTCTGACTGCTCTCAATTGGTGTTGAGTTCCTTTTGCGGGTGTGCGCTTTTGTGTGTGGGTCCCGTTAGTTTTTGTTTGTTCTCCTCGTTCTCTTATTCTCTTTCTGTGTTTGTAAGCCGATGATACTTAGGGACGATGGTACGGCCAGAGTTTCTGAAGTATTCTCAACTCAGCTAACATACAGTTTTTCTCCTTTTCCGTGTCCTTAGACGAGTACTCTTTTTTCTCGGGATTTTCCTTAACGATGTTTTAATGAGGCTCGACCCTTAATCTACTTTCCTGTGCTTTCAAGGATTTTCTAGGTTCTTTTCTTTTTTCCTTTTGTAATAAAGCTTTATTTTAATAATAGAGGAATAAAAAGCAAACACATCCTATATGTATAACTATGATTAGAGTCCATGTGCCAAATGCCCAATTCATCTCCATACATCGACCATACCCACGACTCACACGACTGTAGTCTGCGATCTACTAGCTCTAGTTAAGACAACTAGATGGTCCACAACTTATAAATATATAAAATAAAAAAGTGAAAAATTACATACCATAATACATTTATCGTTACTGTTAAGACCATGGTACATGGCTCATGCACTGAAAAGCCTAATTTATCTTATAACACTACTATATTTGAACCCTAAATTTTTTAATTATTGATAACACTCACTTTTCCATGGTTCTAATGTTTATATGATGTCAATTTTATAGGAAATTGAGTGTTAGATGATTGTTTTGTGCTTATATTGATTGCTCTATCTTGTGAAATATGATACTTGCTCGAACTTTGATGAAATTTACAGGAATATTGAGTCCTAATTTGGAAAAACGGTCTAGCATAGAAGTTGTAGTTCATCTTGTTAGAAAATAGTGAGCGCAAACGGATCGCAAATCAGAGTTCGGACGAGGAAGATATGGCCGAAACAAGAAAGTCGCGCGCAGTAGTGAATAGTGTTTGACGGAAATTTTCGAATTTTCGGGATTTTTGTGATTTTTATCAGTATTTTCGAGCTCTATACTGTGTGTATCCCATGTGCCTATAAATAGGTCCACTTTTAGACTTAGAACTTTATAGCTTTCATAGATTAGATTTAAGGGTGTGTATTCAATTAGGAATTTAAAAGATTTTGACAGACTTTTTATAATCCATGGATTCTACGAATTTCATGGATAGTCTTAATTCTATGTAGAATTTAACAAATTCTGTTAGATTGATTTATCTATTTTTCCATAAATTTTATAAATCTATAGATTATTATAATTAAAAACAATATCTATTAAAAAATATAATAAATACAAATTGAATAGATCTGTGAGACTGTGAATCATTTACAATCACATAAAAACGTAGAAATACAAAGAAAGGCTTGCAGTTTAGTTGACACATGGAAGAAACGTGTTCAAGCGAAAATGACTAGTATTGTTCAATATGCTAGCTTCTCATGCTGGTAGCAAATCACGCTTCTCATATGCTTCCCATGCATGCTGGTAGCAAATAAATGAAAACTTAGGGACAAGAAATCATTTTATTATTAAATAGCTTAGAGATCATACATATTTCACTTGAGGTTTTGGTTCCTTTTATCATAATCACATCATCAGCAGCAATATGTTCCTCCACTACTTCATCAGCATATCCCATAAGTGACGAATCAAATGTTTTTTCCCCTTCCATATCTGCAAAAGTTGAACCTGTACAAGAGCAACAATCAAGAATGGAAAGGTTGTTCCGAAAAGACTGATCAAATACACAAACGAATGATAACAGTTTTTCATTTTATCTTTCTCCATGGCAAGAGATCTCAAAATTAGAAATTTTATAGACAAAATCATACTCCCTCTGTCCACGAAAGAACTTCCTATCTTTCCTTTTTGGGACGTCCACAAAAGAACTTCCTACCTATTTTTGGACTATACCCCACCACTTATAATCCTCCTACTTTTCACTTTTCACAACTCCCAATATTAATTATAACATCTTTTCACCATTCCCAATACACTCAACTACCTTTTATCCACTCTCAATACACTCAACAATATTTTTTCTTAAAACTCGTGTCACTCCCTCCTAGGAAGTTCTTTCATGGACGGAGGGAGTATAAAACAATGCTTCGTGTCGAGAAACACAATTCTGAACTGTTATATTGGATTATAACCTTGTTGTTTTTAAGTATCCTCATTAATGAGAATACTTAAAACTACTGATACACCGAGTGGATCTAATGTTGCCATGAAAAGCTTTATCATTCAACATTCTGCATCTAAAACTACTTCAATAAAGTCCTCACATGGGGATAGACAACACAAATTTACATCTTCATCTCCTGGTCTAGTAAAATCATCTTTGCCACCGGCATCTGTTAAAGAGAGCCAACAAGGAACTTCTGTTGGTGGCAGTGGCACTCCTGATGCCCCTCTGATTAGGGAGGATCGAAGTAGCAGTTCAAATCAATCTCATAGTTACAGTCCATCAATTTCAACAAAGGAGGAGAGAAAGATATCAAGCAGTAGTTCTCAAAATCGAAAAGGTGGTCAGTGGCTTTCTGGCAGCGCAGAACTCTCTTATGAGGATGTGAGATTTGTGTAGAGATTTTGTATTTATACTAGGCACAAAAAATCCTCCAAAATCCATTACATACTAGAATCCGTAAAAGTTTCAATATCACCAGATTTAGATGGATATTTAAAAATCATAATTGAATACCAATAGATTTTTTAAGACTTTTTAAAATCTAAATTGAATGCCTATAGACATTTAAAATACAAAAAGACCTTATAGAATCTGAATTGAATACACCCCCTTAATTTCTACAAGATTCAAGATTCCAATTGTTCATCTTGAATTCTTTCTGACTTTTATCTATTTTATTTATTTCAATTGCTTTCTTTTATTTATGCTTTTGATTTATTTTCTTATGTTTGGCTAGTTCTTTTATGAGAACCTAGGTTTGTACATAGTTGATTAAATATGTGTGTTTGATTTATCAATATCAATTTTTCCTTCAGCTTGTGATTTATGATTCATGATGCTTGTTTGCTTGTGAATTATATCTAGCCAACAATTTGCATGTCTAGTTGTTTCAGTTTGAGTCTTGAATGCGATAAGTGGTCAACCGATTCATGAATACATGATATAGTTTTGCCTTGAGTCTTGAATGTGATAGGTGAGCTATAGGAAGCTATTCTTTGTGTGTTATTTGGAGTTAATTTATACCTTTGAGTCTTGAATGCGATATGGGGTTTATTAATCTACTTTCATAGTTGTTCGTTAAAGAAGATTATGAATAGTATTGTGATCTTTCATCAGAGCTATATTAAAATTGGTAATTGAATCAATAGGTTGAATGCACGTGTTTGATTAACAATATTACATTCTTTGGGGTCAGAGTCTTTTATATTTGATTTATTTACCTGATTTTTGTTTGCTCTATTTTGCATTATTGAATTTAGTTTTAATTGTTCATCATCTTGGTGTTTTGCTTGGATATTGTTAGAGTTCTTATTAGGATTATTTAGAGCGATTTCATTTATCAGTTTATCCATCAGTCCTTGTGGATACGATACTCGACTTGTTGTTTATTGCTACAATTACACTGTTATAGTTGCAGTTTTTGTTGGTAATAAAATAGTGATTAATTATGAATTGAAGTTTGCATCGCTTAAATGTCGTATTAAGAATACGTATAGTGGGAGATGACTTTTTTAAGATGTACTTAAAAGCCACACACCCTTTTAAATATGGACTTAATCGGAATAACAATCCTAAATAATTCAAGAGGTGGTCTCCCGTGAAACCGATTTCACAGTGAAACCAGTTTTCCGAATGACATTACTTCAACATACAAATGACACTTTAATATGTTGTATGTTAAAGTAGTGTCATTGTAAATCAGTTTCACCGTGAAATCGGTTTCACGGGAGTCTTTGTGATAATTCAAATCCACTTGCAAATTTGTATGTCAGCCTTCGTTATGATAGTGCATAATAGTTTTTATCTTTTAATATTAGAAATACCTCACGAAAGATTTAATCATACATTATGCAATAAGTTTTAAGTCGAACTTCAAAGATGGTCATATTTTTTAGAAAACAATATCGCAAAATGGCACACAGTCGGGCTTGGAGATTCGATTAAAAATTTAAAAGTCGGGGATCTTTTACATTTTGTAAGGTCGTGCCGTTCTTTAAATTGAGTCAAAGCTTTGGTCGTAAAATATAATTAATAGTGTCATTTGTATAACTGAATAGTGTCATTTGTATAACCGAATAGAGTCAATTACAGACAGTGTCATTTGTATAACTGAATAGTGTCATTTACAAGGTTTGAATCAGGAAGCGAGTTTGTATTTGAGCGCGGGTCAGAGTTTGAATGCGAGTGCAACCGTCTAATCAGAAAGCTACATTTATATATAAAAGCAGATCATGTGTTCATTGAAAAAATTGTAAATACATTATTTTTAATGGCTATGATAAAATCAACAACAAAATATGTTTAATTTTATGGATTTCAATAATAAATTATTGTTCGCATAATTATTATTAAATTTTAAAATAAGTGTATAAAATAAATGATGTGTACATAATAGTGAAGCTTAATAAATATGATCGCAACTCATCGTTTAGTTAATTTCACTTTAAACTTTTTTTAGACAATTTCACTTCAAACTATTGATATAGTATATGATTGGTGATTTCATGTCACTTACAAAGATATATTCCTAAATTTATACCACTTCAAAAAATAATATTAACTCATCACAATCATATTATTTTTATATAATATATAATTTAATTCTAATATAAAATAAAAAATATAATAATTTTTTTTAAAGAAAAAAAATTATAATATCTAAAAAAATATAATACCCGTGCATCGCACGGGCAAAATACTAGTAAAACTTTAAAGATAAATAACGCATTACTAATTTCTTTTAATATGTATGTGTATTATAAAGTAAGTAAATATACTATGTTTATTTCTTTAATAAATAAAAGGGTCCATATATTTAAAATTCATGGTGTTTCCCTATGTTAGAGCAACTGTAGCGGCACTCTTAAATAGAGTAAACCGCTACTTTGCCGTGATATACTCTCTCCAGCAGCACGCCATTTCACGCCAAATTGTAGAGTTAGTGAACAGTACCCCGGCAGATGTAGCGGGATATTGTTCATCACGGTAGTTTACTTTTATTTTATCTTTCTTTTTGTTGTTTTATTTTTATTTCTTTTCGTCATTTATATGAAATAATCCTTATTTATCTTGTTTACGTGCAGAATATTTTTTCTATATTTTATATTATTAATTTGTTTCCTTTTTTGTGTTTAAATTATAAAAAATATTATATATAATTTTTAAATTGCAACATCATAAAAATATAATAATATAAAATTACGATAATAATAAAATTAATGTGCAATAATTTAAATATAGTTCTTAGTAAAAAAAATTATATTTATATTATGTTATGTTATGTTATAATTAAATAATCAAAATAAATATAAATATAATCATATATATATATAATATAATAATTATATTAAAAGATTAATTTAATAATAATTGAAAGCATCAAAATAGAATATTTCACTCTACAAAATAGAGTTAAATGAAAGAGGAAAATCCCTTTTCTAAGATAATAATATTTTTTCAATCAAAATCGCCGTCTGTGGGAATCGAACCCACGACCACGTGGTTAAAAGCCACGCGCTCTACCAGCTGAGCTAAGACGGCTTAATGGTTGTAATTTGTAAAATTAGTTTTTATACTATGTTCTGGTGACTTAAGCACAAACATTGATATCCACGCCTGTCAGGACACCGGTACATATATAAATTTTGTTTTTTTAAACACGAATACGAACAAAGGTATTACATGCATTATCCATCTGTCATTTCTAAGTTTGAGATATAGTCATAGTTCAACTTACAAGTTAGATATATAAGTATTGATAAAGCGCGAAAGTTGTGCTTATGGTTTTTGTTTTTATAATGTAAACAAAATATAGTGTGTAGATAGTTTTGTTAATAAAACAAAACATAAACATATAGTCTAAGAATCCTGCGTTGAGTGTGAGTGCATGATTGCGACGCGAGTGGAAGTTTTTATATAATTCTACAACCAAACCACTGGAGGAGCGAAGACTAATTCCTCCTCATTTTCCAACTGACTCTGATGTTTCACCTCATACACTATCATTATTCACTAACCCATTTCTATACACATGCATTCTTATTGCACACCCTCTGTTTATTGTCAAATTTTGGTTGACCTGCCTCTCTCTCTCTCTCTCTCTCTCTCTCTCTCAATAAATATAAAAAGTTGAGATAAAGGCAAGTCTTTGCGCCAATTAAGGACTACTTGTGCTGCCTTTCCTGCTCCCACAAATATTGCAGACATGGTCAAAACTGCAAATCCCATTAGGCAATGAATCATCAACATATATCTCAGTTTTTCTTATTCTAATTATGAGATTTGGATGTTAAAGTCATCAACTGATTCTCTTTTCATCAATTCACAGATTTAAAACAAGACCTCAAGATCTGGTTCACCCAAGTACAAGCAAGGGCGGATCCAGGATTCAATGTTAGGGGGGGCTGAATCTATTGGACTACGGTGCTTGAAAATATTTACACGGGGGTTCGGGGGCGGGAGCCCCCGAAGCAAATTTTTTTGAGCATTCCGTACACTTCATTTTCATGCATTTTTTCAACAATCACTTAATATAATAAGATAATTGTTCGCAATTCAATTAATTCAACATCAAGTAGATTGAAAGCATATAAAGACGTACTTTTATTCATTTTTCTTAAAAAAAAATTGTTTCATCTTCTAAACAAATAAACTAATTTTCATTGTTAGTAATTAGTAATTTTACTTTTACCTTTAGAATTGACTCAAATTTAACATTAAAAATTAACTAAGAAAGAAAAAATGATAAAAATAATATGGATAGTTGGATACTATAAATAACTCAATGTGTTGAGCAATTAATATGGATAGTTGGATACTATAAATAATGTATTACTATATTTTTTCTTGTATTTTTCTATTTATATACACATATATAGATATAAAACAAAATAATAAGAATATATATATATATATATCTATATTTAAAAAAAAAAAAAAAAAAAAAAAAAAAAAAAACTTAAAAATTGGGAGGGGGCTGAAGCCCCCCCTAGCCCCCCTGGATCCGCCACTGAGTACAAGTAAACCATTATTCTGCATTGACTTCATCACAAATATGTATTTTCTCAAAATTTTGTGGATCCAATCTAATAGCTGTACTGCTGAAATGCTACATGAAATACATTAATCTTATCAAATTATGAAGAATTTTAGATACAAAATGATTTTATTCTAGATCAAATTATTAAATTATTCTTTAAAATGAAAATAAATACTCCCTCCGTCCGCCAAAAGTGGACCATTTTTACTATATCGGATGTCCGCAAAAAGTATACCACTTTCCTTTTATAGAAATGGTCCCACCATCTACTTTAATCTTTTATCCTTACAAACACTCTTTATTTACAAAAAAACCACCCCAAATTCAATCTCAACCACACATCTCATAAAGTGGTGGGACCATTTCGCCACTACATCAAAATTATCACCAATTTTATTAAATCAAGTGCTCAGCCAAAGTGGTCCACTTTTGACAATAATTTGACAAAGAGGTGGTTTTGGGTACACTCGGGTGTACCGTACACCCAGGTTGACCAGTACCCAAATCCTGACCCACATCCTGATTTAAATCGTGTAAATGACATAATTCGATTATACAAATGACACTGCATATAATTGGCACTATTCTGTTGTACAAATGACACTGCGTATATATGACACTATAACATTGTAAATGATATTGTGTATAATTGACTCTATTCAGAAATATAAATGACACTTCTTATAATTGACATTATAAAATTATAAATGACACTATAATATTTTAAATAACACTATAACATTTTAAAATGTTACAATGAATTTATATAATTGAATAATGTCAATTATAAGCAGTGTCATTTATATAACTGAATAATTTTCTTTACACGATTTGAATTAGAATACATGTTTGAATTAACATGCGGATCAAAATCTGAGTACGAATCAATTCGAGTGTACGGTACACCCGAGCGTAGAGAAGATTTTATATTTGACAAAAAGTACTGTTTGTGCGGACTAGTAAACGGAATTTGTATTCCATCCACTCAAGTACTTGTTTTAAATGCCATCTCAGCTTATTTTGGTTTTTAATTTACCCACGCACCAACAACTTTCTACTTTGAAATTTAAGGCAGTCTGAAGCTATCGAATTTTCTAATTCCTCAAACATTTTTCCTCCGCATAAAAATAGTCAAAACGCCCTAAATAAACATGAACTAATCGAACTTCTAAAAAAGAGATGAATTATTGGTGCGCAGACAAATTTATTTCACCAACGGCGGCTGACTGATGGTTTACGGATGCCAAAGTGCAATATATGATACTCCCTCGTCCCATGTTTGTATTTTATTTTGAATCATCTAATAATAAGATGCGACTTGTTTCATAAATGGAAAATTTTAATGTAAACCCTACCATTTTTAATTAATTTGTATATTCTCCTTAATTCTCGTGTCGAATTTTTTTGAATGAATTATAGTGGGACCAAGAGTAATAAAAACAAAAAGGCAACCCAAAAGAAGAAAAGGGAAGAAGTTTAAATGATAGAATCTGAAAATACACCTACTTAATAGAGTAAGGAGTAAATTAGTCAACTAAAACCCATATATAGGCATATAGCCACAGAGTTTGTTCTTTTAGATATCTAAGCAACAACACATCAAAATCTTGACTCCATTTAGGTGACAAAATGAGAATTCCCAGATACATATGAAAGATATTTGAATATCACAGCATGAGTATCATCAACCAGAAGAAGCTCAAAACTCTAAAGGCTACAACAACACATGCATTACAGATGAAAAAAAGAATATGTACAAGTAGGGGAGGCCACAGAGTGTCTGCTTGCATCCAAGCAATAATAAGGAAGACGTCTACGCTAGAAGAGCAGGTCTGGGGTAAGCAGGTGCCGGGCGCGTTCCTTCAGCAGTGGTCTTGCAGGACTTAGTTCCGGTATTTGATTGGCGTCGCCTATTGAGGGTGTGATCTTTCTCCTTCTTTTCGGATTTGGAAGTGTCCTTTGAATCGTGGAGCTGTTCCAGAGCTGATATCACCTCATCCATATTAGGCCTTGGTCTGGGATCCATAGATATGCATTGAAGAGCAAGGGTAGCCGCCTTTACGGCTAGATCAACTGAATACTGCCCTTCAATGCGGTTATCCATCACGCGGAATATTCTGCGCTTGTTTGTCAGGTAAGGTTTTGCCCACTCCACCAGATTATGTTCCCCCGTTGGCCGGTTCTTGTCTATTGCTTTCTTTCCGGTTAGAATCTCCAGGAGCACCACTCCGAAGCTGTATACATCGCTCTTTGTAGTTAAATGGCCTATAAAATGGAAACAAGGAGATAAACATCAGAAGATAAGAAACAAAGCCATAAAACCATGTTCATTATGGATTGATTCAACTGAAGTCAAGAAGATACAAATCATGCCATATTGCTGAATGAGATAGTATACCATCCATACTACCTGTCGATAGATACTCTGGAGCAGCATATCCGTAAGTACCCATAACTCGAGTGGAGACATGACTCTTGTCACCAGTCGGCCCGTCTCTGGCCAATCCGAAATCAGAGAGTTTGGCATTGTAGTTCTGCAAGCACAAAGCCACCAAGAAATGAGAATACAGAGCAAAACTTTTTAAGAAGAGGCGAATTTGGATTCATGTAAAACAGCAGGAAATGGGTGTGGATGTACCCACCGAATCAAGCAAGATATTAGAAGTCTTGAAGTCCCGGTATATTACTTTTGTTTCAGCATTATGAAGAAAGGCAAGGCCCCTTGCAGCACCCAAAGCAATTTTCACTCTTAGGCTCCAGGACAGTGGCTGGAAGTAAGATCCTCCTAAATTCATCGTAGTATAACTCATCATCGGGTAATAATTTCTCAATTAAATATATAATGCCAAATATGCAACAGAGAATTATGTTATGTATGTTATGGTGAACTCACTCCTGAAAAGATGATTCTCCATGCTACCCTTTGGCATGAACTCGTATACCAGAAGCCTGTGGTCATCCTCTAAGCAATACCCAATTAATTTCACAAGATTCGGATGACGCAACTGCCCTAGATAGTTGATTTCAGCCTGTCAATGAAAAGATACGAAACAAAACAACAAGTAAAAAAGAGAGACCTTTGCTCTGTAGTCTGTAATGTTAATAACTACTTGATCTAATCAAGAAAATTGTATTTTCTATGCTGCAACTAAAACATTCCTTAAGAGATGAAGAATTTGATAGGTATTATCTATATGAATATGTTGACATACCAACCATTCCTTGTGGCCCTGCCAGCCGTCTTGGTTAAGCCTTTTGACAGCAACAACCATGCTAGAACCAGGCTTTGATGCTGCGAGAGAATACTCATCGATCCATCCTTTGAAAACAGAACCAAAACCTCCCTCCCCCAACACGCTGTCGGGGCGAAAGTTTCGCGTGGCGGCCTTGAGATCGCTGAAGGCGAAGCTTTTCATGTTGGAGGATTGCAATATCTCACCTTCACTCCGAGGAGTTGGAGGTATGGATGCAGAGGATCTCTTGCTGCTCCCCGAATTGCTTAACTCCGTCCCATCTCCACTTATCATTTTAGACGAACTTGCACCTAAATTCAAAAATACAAGAAAAACCCTAACATTTTTAGCTGAAAACAAGAATACCAGAGTGATGGAAAAAGTGAAGCATTTCAGCATGTACCTGTGCCAGTATGAAAAGGGCTCTCAGCCTTTATCTGGTTGCTCAAACAGATCCCCATCTCTACCAACACAAACACAGTTTCACACAGCTCCACAATTCAAACCCAAACCTCAAGATTACATTTTTCGTGAGTCTAAAGACAGACACGAATATCAAACAACATGCCGACTTCTACTCCAGCGCCAGATCTAATGTGAAATCCCCTGGATTTTCTTGCGTTTTCTCTCTCTCTTAAAATTAGGTGTCAGCTGCCAACCACAACACTTAAAACCCAGATGCTCTTGATTGTAAAAAGAGAAGATCTTCTTCAACTTTTTTATGTGAAAAAAGGAAACACAAAAAAAGGGAAATAGTAGCAGGGAAAGATGGAATTGGAATTATGGAAAATTTGAGAGGAGGGTTGGTGGATTATATCTAAGCCAAGTCGTCTTGTTGCGTTTGGATGAGTCGGTCATACATGAAGAAGCCTTTTTTAGACGTTTGCAATTGTGGGGCGTATGAAACTTTGACTTTCAACTTGTTTTTCCTAGCACAAGACAATTTTTAGGTACTAATACTGTGACTTGTTTCTATAACCTTTTTCCCATATACGGAGTAATATTTTAACATTTGGGTCGTATTATTGGATTATATATATATTTATAGCACTTCCACTGTAACAAAAATAAAATTGATTGATAATAATAGTGTGACGAGAGAGAAGCGTATATTAACTCCTCGTGAAATTGATTATATACTTACAACTATCTATCAAAATTTAACTATAAATTTATGTTCACGAAATTACAACAATCGTTTTATCCGTCTCGCTTATAGTTTATGAATTGAGTAGTGTGTAAATATCAAAAAAGCGCTATTTGTTAGCGGTAAAGAATTACTTCATCCGTCTCATTCCAATAGACTCATTTTCCTTTCTAGGTAAAAAAATTGTACTTAATTGATGTGGATCACACCACTTTACTACCACTTTCCTACTAAAAAGTAAGTTTTCTTAATCTCCGTGCCCAAAAAAAATTAGTTTATTGGAGTGGGACAGAGGGAGTAATTGTTAGTGCCGTTGTATAGACACGTTTTCGATAATTCTCATTTTGCTACAAGTGACAATATGAGTGTTTAGTTATTTTTTTGTTACAAGTGACAATATGAGTCCATTACAATATTATTACTATAAGGGTCAATATGTGGAATTGAAGTTCAGTGTACCATACTTAATGTTTCACTTTCAATTATGTATGATTTAGTTTAATTTTATTATTATTAATTAGGTTTTTTTTCATCCAATTAGAATACATAATTATTTTTTATCATTTAATTTTACTTTTATTAGTTAATAATAGGTTGATAAATTTAAAATTATGGTATATATTTTAAAATGTTAACTTTTTGAAATAAAAATTAAATAAAATTTATAATATTATAATAAATTTTGTTTTTATAAAAATATTATTAAAATAATAAATATAAGAGTAAAATATAATACACATATGAAATTGTGTAACACTAAAAATCTCATCCCAAGTGTACAGCTTTGCTTAAAAGAAGCTTCCGAAACTTACGCTAAGATAGCTTAGAGCTAGTGCGTGGAATTCTGGAGTTGTTTACCAATACCAAGAAACTAGTAGTATCATTTTAATGCCTTAAAAAAAGAGAGTATCATTTTAATAATCCGCTCACGAGCCCCACAAGAAAAATATGTTTCGATTAATTAATAATCTATAAATAATTGTGATATGATATCCTATACAGGTTGCCAGGCTGGACATAAATCCACAGAGAGAGAGATAGACAAGAGTTCTACGGTTTGAAACTAGAGTCTAGGGTTAATAGTAGATAATGCCAATTTTGAGCATTATATTTAGCAGTTTTTCTAAAACAATAAGATTGTTTTTCATATAGTGTTTTGATTTAAGATGAAGCATTCTTAGCAAGTGTACTTGATAATAAGAGCTTTTAGATCTGAATGAAATGAATAATCGGTTTAGGGAATTTAATTCGGAAGCAACGCACAAATTATTCTGATGTAATGACTCATAAGTTTCAATTATGAGAGTAGCAATTGAAAATTTTGACTTAGTGGAAAGCTATAGCAGTGCCTGTTTGGGGGGGGGTGGGGTGAGGGCGGCGGTGGCGGTGACGGCCATAAATTCAAATACTAATTGACAAAAGCAAAAAATTGATTGAAGTGTTAATCTTATAAGTAAACATTAAATTAACGTTTTCTTGGACAAAATTTGGTTCAACCTCAATTGATTATATATTTATATCTAAGGCTGTACACAACCAATCATAGTATGAATGTAGTATTAGTAGTACTTTCACAAGCACTATTCCCCAAAGTGCATATTCATATTATCGCAAAGTTTGTTTCTTTCAAATAATCAATTTTATAAGAGAGGATATTTTGTACTATAAATTAGTAACTTTTATAAAATATTGACAAAAAAATAAAAAATGATAAGTATTTTTACTTATTCTTACCTGCATTCAAAATTTTGGAGCACCGGTTAGTTTATATTTCAAAGTAATTTTTTCACCACTTTTTAGTTTTTTGTTATTTATAAAATTATTATTAATATTTATTTTATAATGTTCGAATTTTTGTTGACGGATGACTCATTACGGTAATAAATAATATTTTATTATATAAATATTTTACAAATTAAAATATGTTCGAATAATTTAGTGGTTATTACTGTATCTCTAACTTGTCGATACATCCAAAACACAAAATATGATAAAATAAGTTAAATTATCAAACATTATAAATATAGATTTAATGATTAAAAAATAGTACATTTAAATTAACTTACTAAATTTTGTGTCATTTATACATTTATTAATAATATTTATTTTGTAATTTCGACTTTGTGTTGAGATAGATAACCAATTAAGATAACATATTATATTTGATCATTCATATATTTTTTTAAATTAAAATCGGCTCAATTAATTAATGAGTATTACTATAAATTGGTTTGAAACGGAAAAATATAATGTGTAGTAAAATAATTTTTAATAGGATTTGAAATGGTTATGGTCCTATGGATGTGGATTTATTAATTTGAAACTGGTTTCGTCAATTGTACAATGTCCAAATTTATACTTTGAATTTAGTTTTTAATATTATTATTATTATTATTATTATTATTATTATTATTATTATTATTATTATAAACATATTTGATAGATTAACATGTATTACTATATCTGATTGATGAGAACGAATAGTAAAATCATTTATTGGCTGAGATTGGCATGTATTACTATATATATGGGTTTGGAATGTGAACTAACAGTAAATAAATTTAGGGTTATTAGCGCCTAAATACACCAACTTTGGGGCTAGTTTAGTTTTGCACATGAACTTTGAAAGGTGTAAAAAAATACATGAAATTTAATGTTGTAGCAATTTTATCACAAATTCAATTTCTAGATATTCGAATTATATAAAAATCCTACGATTTATAGGTTTAGAGATGTCTTATACGATATCTTTTAAAGATGTCTTATAGGATGTCATTTTTTAAAATGTCCGATGACTACACGTCGATATTTTGACTTGCCACATCAGTTTTAATTTGAACAAAAATTGAATTTGTGGTAAAATTACTATAATATTAAAGTTCATGTATTTTCTTACACCTTTCAAACTTCATGTGTAAACCAAACTACCCCAAAATTGGTGTATTTAAGCGCCAATAATCCATAATTTTTTAACCGAATTTAAGACAGGTACATATATATAATCTTAATGTTGTGAATTTTCTATATATATTTATCTAAATTATTGACTCTTATATCGAACTCTTAATAATCTTCACCAACCGGATAACCTATATAAAAAAATTACACATAATATGTATTTTTCAATATTATATATATATATATATATATATATTCACCAATTGGAGACTATTATAAAAGGATTAGATATAAATATATTTTTTAATATTATTATAATATTTTTGGTTAAATGATTGTCATATGTACAATAAATTTATTATAAATTTTCTCAAATTAAATTAATAATTTTAGTTGATTTTTTAATCTTACATGTGGTGATTATAATAAAATCGAATTTTGAAAGCATTACACTTTAGTTTACATATATATAATAAATAATAAGTTAAAGTTACATTAATTATTTTTAAATTAAAAAAACAAACTATATTCTTAAATAATAATCCTCCGTTAAAAATCTACGAACTACAAAGTACTAGTATACATAAATTAATAGGAGTATACAATATAAAGGCTATCTGCGTGAGTCAGCGTGGCAGCGTCAATGGGAACAAGCGAACATGGCAAAACATATTTCGCTTGGAGCCATGCCTTTGCCTTTCTACAAAATAGATAAACTTAAAATCGTTATCACATTAATTTGATACAACATTTATTGCACAACGGAATTATGTCTTCGGACGTTACCACACAACTTTGAATTAAACGTGAGGAGTTGATAATCATGATTGGTTGTAGCTAGTACCAACTATACGCATTAATCATTATTGTCTCTGCGTCTCTCTTTTTTAATACTCCCTTCGTCCCGCGAGTCTTGACACGTTTGGGTTCGGCACGGGAATTAAGGAGTTGTAGATTAGTGTTTAAGTGTGTAATTAATAAAGTATAAAATTGATAAAGTAGGAGAGATAAGGTAATAAAAGTGATAAAGTAGGAGAGAGAATATAATAAAGGTGATAAAGTAGGAGAGAAAATGTAATAATTATTGCCCAAAAAGGAAACGTGTCAAGATTCGTGGGACGACCCAAAAAGGAAAACGTGTCAAGATTCGTGGGACGGAGGGAGTAATTCCTAAATTCTATATCATACCAAAATGTCCCTTCTTCCAATCCTTTCCATCAACACCCAAGCTCCGCCCCTCGTGAATTCATAATGTTGATGTCGATCACTAATTAACTTTTTAATATCATATATGTCAACCTTTTAATTACCTATCACATTCTTTCGTTTATAATATTTTTCTAAAGAAACACAATAACAAAAATAAAAATAATAATACTCCCTTTGTTCCACCATTTTGATAGTCCCTTATTCCTTTTTTAAATATTTTAATATAGAGTCCATTATTTAAATTTAAATTGCTTCAATTAGTAAAATAGTCTTATTTAATACATTTGAAGATAATATGATGAACAATAAATAAGAGCAAAATAGAACAGTTACTATTAAATTATATTTTTCAAATAATATTTTCTTAATGTATGTGAAAAATAATGTGAATTTTTTTTTTTTTTTTTTTTTTTTTTGATCGGGCAAAGTCATGTTAGATGTTAGTAATTAGTTCTCCATCCACTCCAAGAACCACCTTATCTCTCCATTCACCAAAATCCACCTTATATCTCCTCAAACTCCAATTCGCTCCCAAGAGGGATCGAACCCGGGTCACTTCACTTAAGTGAGGACCCGGTGGCCAGTGAATTATTAAAGTGATACGAAGTGAGTATTAATTATAAAAGAGGAACAAAACCAGAATCCTTTTTATTTCTTTGGTATCTACTTTTCAACTTTTCATCATATACATAAAAAATAAAAATTTAAATTTAGCAATTTTATATGAAAAATAAAACGCAAAAAACATAAGCAAGCCCATCCACTTCAACCCAAGGTCCAGATAGCCCAGATCATTTGTGCATGCCACCAGAGGTCCAGATATGGTTTGGTATTGTGTGTATATACTATATACCACATTCTAGCTGGGACAGTTTCTTAGTCTACTTTCCTTAATCTATTTATTTGCGTACATATACAAACTATCAAAGTTCGAATTTATTATTTTTCAAAAAGTTATCAATTCAAGGTCCAAGTAGACCAAATCTGATGCCTTCAAAACGCACATAGAACTCCAACAACATAATACAGTAGAATATATATCATTAGTTAATTTTGCATATCATTAGAGCTGCAATGGAATCTAATTTATTAATGAATTTATTTATATTGAATTACAACATCCGAACACAACTATAGATAGAGATGACCAACCCGAATCCTAGCCGAGCCGTGCAGGTTGGGTGGTAAGCCCGAATCCGAAGGGAAAGAGCGGATCATAGGGCCGATCACCGACATTGAGAGGAAGTTGATCAACGGTCTTGAACCAAGTACGAGGAAGCGTCCCACTAAACCCATGCACACCGTATAAAACATCAGCAACACCCTGCCCCTCCGTTCCCGGCAGCCACGCCGCTACGAGCGCATCAATCTGCGCCATATACGGCTCCATCACCACCGGCCGCCCCGTGATCAGCACCACCACGCATCTCACGGCTCCGCACACGTCCCCGATGGCGCCGTAACCCGAGTCCGGCAGCGTCAAGTTGAAGCTATCCCCGCTCCCCTCCGCATAAGGCAGCTCCCCCACCACCACAACCGCGTACGAGAAGTCGCTCGACTTCACGTATCCCGCGTCTGGCCTTTCCACGTAAACAACCTCCGTCTCCGGATCAACTGTGCTCTGTATCGCACTCAGGATGGTAGTGCCGGAAGTGATGTCGCCGCCCTTCCCCTGCCACTCGATCGTCCAGCCGCCGCACTGGTAGCCGATGTTGTGGGCGTGGGAGCCCGCAACCAGTACCTTGGATGCTTTCCTAGGAAGCGGTATCAACGGCTCGTCCGCTGCCGCCCCGTTCTTCAACAGGACTAGGGATTTCCTCACTGCTTCTCTTGCCACTTCTCTGTGCGCCTCACTGCCTAAATACTTAGTCATGCTGTAATCAGCTAGTGGATTTTCGAAAAGCCCCATTTCCAACTTAACTCTCAGTATTCTCTTCACGGCATCATCAATCCGGCTCATCGGAATGTACTTACTTCTCACTAACCAACTTAGCCCATTCATGAAGTCGGTAGAGTTATCCGGGACCATCACCATGTCGATGCCAGCCCCGATTCCTGCTAGAATCGAATATGTGTAATTGGCACTAGGCGGATCAGTTATTAGGTTTATGCCTTTGTAATCCGAGATCACAAATCCCTGATATGTCAACAAATTTCAGTTTGTTATATATAAATTGAAAACTGAGTGAACTAAAGCAGAGGATGATGAGGGAGGTTGGTTACTTACTCTGAAGCGTAGTGTTTTCTTGAGAAAACCAGTGATGAGATTTGTGTTAGCGTGCATCTTTTCACCGTTGAAGCTGGAGTAGGAGACCATGATGGTGGCGACGCCCTTGATTATGGAATCAAGGTAGGGAGACATGTGGATGCTAAGCAACCCGTGCATGCTCGTCACAGTATCGTTCATGTTGATGCCTCTGGTTGTTCCACCATCGCCTACGTAGTGTTTCGCGCAAGCTGCAACCTTGTCTCTGCAATCATACAACAAAAATGTTCAATTCCTGAGAATGTAACAATATATACACCACTCCAACTTACTGTCCACTGACATAAGGCACACCCTTGCGAGAATTAGGAGGTATTTCTCCCTGCAGTCCTACTATGATCTCACTCATTTCTTTCACAACCTTGGGATCTTCGCTGTAGCTCTCGTAGCACCTGCCCCATCTTGGATCTCTGCACACCTAATACATGTTAAGCACTTGATTAATTCATACTTATCAACCAGTTTTTATGATAAAAAAAAGTGTGCGTGCTTGTTACCGCGATGCAAGGTGCAAAAGTGTAGGGAATCCCAGTGGCTCTGAGTTCAAGTGCAGTGGCAGCTCCAATTTTCTTGATTAGTTCAGGATCTCTGTTCAATGGGCATCCAACTTAGGTGACTATTAATACTTGCATAAATTAAATATGTATGAAGTAGAAGGCAGAAGCAAAAGGGGTTGCCTAGTAGCACCAAGGCCAATATTGTGGGGGAAAATGGTGGCATTGTAAACAGTGTTGTGGCCATGAACTGCATCAATCCCATATATCATCGGAATGGCAAGACGGGTCGACAACGAGCCCTTCTGGATATCATTCACCATATCCACCCATTTCTCAGGAGGCGCCATCGCACCTGGACCACTCCCTCCACCACTCAACACACTCCCTACAACACACAAAATTGAAGTCTTCAACATATGCATATAAGAAGATGATAATTTTGATATGTACCTATGTAGTAGTCCCTCATAACTTGGGGTGATGCCATTGCCTCGCTACGTTCAATCTGCATCATCTGCCCTATCTTTTCCTCTAAGCTCATCCTCCCTAACAAATCCTTGATTCTTCGATTAATCGGCTTTTTAGGATCTTTGTACAGTTTGTACTCTGCATCTGCTATGCCTCCCAACCAACACAGCATTAGAAGCCCCATTACAAGGGTGGCATCTTTTGCCATTTTTTGGCTTCTAGTTTGCCTTCATTGCCAGAAACTCTTTATCATTAGTAAACATAGTCTACTTTGAGTTTTCGTGGGAATTCAGAAAAATTAATCTTGCTATACAATAATATTTTCGAAAAGCAACTTCTTTTTGATGGATTAGTAAGATACTAATGAAATGTTGTGTGCTTAACTCTAACATCACTAGGCACATGTGAAAACAATAATGGAGGAGAAACAAATAAAGAATTCCATGGATTGTGGTATTGCTGACAAGTAGATGTTAAAAAATGTTGATTAAGTTTTACATTGGAAGGAGTGAAGTATGATTATGAGTATCAAAGGGGCAGGGAATAATATAATGAGATTAACGTGTAAATCTAGAGCGCTGTAACATGTAAATCATTATGAAAAGATATTCAACAATCACAAATCACATGAATTAATCACGGGACGCCACATCTCGTTTGGTACAAAAACAACAACTATTTTATCCAAGGTGCAGTCAGAATATCTCAAGATCATAAATCACAACAATCACAATTAAAATAACAAATAAAAGTGCCAGAAAATGGAGTTAGATGAGCAAAAGTAGAGAAACAAGAAAATGAAATAAAGTACAGTAAAGAGAGTAGAGAAATAATGAGCTGCAAAATCAACAAGATTATTGTGTAGGTTAATAATGGCTACCGAATGATGGGGTATGCTATGTAACTATTTATCTTCTGTTATGCTGGGGAAGAAAAAGCTCAAACTAAACTTCATCAACCAACCATCTCTTACTAAACAAATTGAGTATTTCTGAGTGTAGCAATCAATATATCTGAATTCTTGAGATTATTCCCTAAGTAAAAGGAAAATGGCAAACAAATTAAGAAAAGAAAGCCAATGAAACTCACAGTTATACCCAGGCTCTTTAGCAATCCGTGATAAAAGATATACTACCAATCTCTGCTTATTTGTGTGGTGATATATATATATATATATATAGAGAGAGAGAGAGAGAGATTTTCTGTGAGCATGAAAATGATGAGTCAGTGCGAAAGAAAGAAATGCAAGATATAATAGTATTAGTTAGACAAGGTCTTTATGTATATTTGTTATTATCTGTTGGTTATGGGATTATTGGGAATTTCATTTGTCGTAATTTGATTGAGCTAACTAGGCCCTCTGCGGGGATCACTGGTCCAAACCTTCAAATGTCACGAGAAAAGATCATATGCACTTGTAATGACTAGAAGTAGTAATTATCACGACACAGGAAATTAACACACTCTAACTTGCTCTCCAAATTCAACAAAATCGCCCCTCATCTCTAACTTTATCAATGTGGAAACATTATTTTATATGTGTACGATTATGTTTTTATATACTCCCTCCATCTACACAGTTTATGTATCCACTTCTCAATAGCACGAGTTTTAATAAAATAATTGAATGTATGGTGAGTGAAGTAAAAGTCTCACTTTATTATGAAATGAATTGAGTATATCATGGTATTTATACAATAATGCTTTCTTTTCTATAATGTTTTATATATTTATATATATAGGGGCGCGCTCCAGTGAGACCCCCTATTTTTCGTGTAACATGAGTACAATGAATAAGACATATAATACTAATGAACAAAACGTATATCTAATGAACAAGATGTATATACTGATGAAAAATAAAATTTAAAAAAATCGTAATGAATAAGACATATATACTGATGAACAAGGCGGTATATACTGATGAACAATGCAGTATATACTGATGAATAACAAAATTTAAAATATTCTGCTCCCTCCAGGATTCGAACCCTGTGAAAAAAAATCACCCTCCAGATACAATATCAGCCATAGGATTGATAAAATAAACGCATCAGATCGTGCCCTAGATCTCACTAAAATTAGGGGGTCTCATTGGAGCGGCCCCCTATATATATATATATATATATATATATATATATATATATATATATATATATATTTGTAATGATGCTTTTTTTATGACAATCATAGATCATACAAATATCAATTATTCAAATGTCCCGAATTTCTACAACAGAAATTGTTTTTATATAAATCATTTCTTAATGAGTTATGGCTTTTCTAACCCTTTTGAGAAATGAGATTAAAGTCTGTCTTTTGAAATCACAAGAAAAAATTTGTACATCTTTACATGGAAAATTTTAAATGAACCAGTACATCTTAGAGCATCTGCAACGGTTAAACGTTAGCAGCTTACTCGTGTAAGTCTGTTATCGTGTAACCGATGCAGCAGAGAGTTACACGAGGGCTACACGTTCTATCGTGTAGCCCATTTCGATGATAGTGTAAGGCGCGTGTGATGCACGCGCCGATTTAAAAAAAATAGAAAATTCGATTGGACCGTTGCTGCCTCGATTTGTGTGAATTTTGACCGTTTAATTTTTTTTTCTCTTCTTTTTCTTCTATTTATTCTTCTTCCTCCTCATTTAATGAAATTTTAATTATTAGTAAAATGTGTTATTTAAATTTGAACAATTAAATTTAAGTAAAAAGCATAAAAATCAAAACTAAAACTATCATGTAAGCTATCATGTAACCCCATTGCAGCATCTTTACACCATGTGATCCCCCCCTCATAAAGTAGGTTATCATGTAACCCCAATGCGGATGCTCTTAATGCTAGAAGGCAAAAATGTAAACGTATTAATGGGTTTGTTATCATCCTCTTTTTTTTGTTAAGTTATTTGTTATGCTAAAATTAATGATTTCAAAATAAAAGGGAAGGGAAATTATATGGAGCCATAATTATGGTTGCCATAATACCCCTAAAATTTTATGAAAATAATTTATAATTAAAATACCCTTTAATTCATTTTGGTATATGATATAAAGTCCAATCGTATAAATGCATGATTCCAATTTCCAAACATAGCAAATTTATTGGAAAGGAAAAGAAGACTAAAGTCCATTCTCCAAATTAAAAAAAAAAAAAAAAGAGTCTACATGCTTATATTTGAAAATCCTTCATAATATCTATGAAAACAGAAAAGTTAGAAATCGTAATGTATAAGATCAGATTTATTAATAAAAAGGGAAAAGGTGCAGATAAGCCCTCCTAGGTGTAACCCTTATAGCGTATACCTCCCCATTCTCACTGTGCGTGCAACTAAACCCCCCAACTCAACAAAAAGGGTGCAAATACACCCCTCGCCCTAACCTCCGTTTTCTCACCGTTAGTCAGCATTATTTTTTTATTTTTAATTTTTTGTGGGGCCCACCATCATCCCCTCCGATATCCTTGAGCTGCCCTAGCGTCGCCGGAATCTCGCCGGATAACTGGTGAAATCGCAGCTCCTGAGCGACGGCACCTGCAGCAGCCTCTCGGGGCGAATGCCGGCGAATTCCAGAAGGCCTCCGACTCCCCTGCACGAGTTCCCCACATTTCGGACGAAGACTAATGTGTTTCCTGATAAAATTCCGGTGAGCGCCTTCGCCCCGAGCTGCCGCCCCAGCCGCGGCGGGATCTCGCCGCTCAACTAGTTGCTGTTGAGGTCTATCCACGCACAGACCCTCCTTCTCCCTCAGAAATCCGCCGCCGCGGAAGCTCGCCGGAGCAACGACGGTAAGCCGCCTCCCTTTGGAATCAGGCGACCATAGCGAGCTGCGAGCCGCTTCCACCTTTCTTTCTCCCTCTGAATCTCCTTCTCCCTTCTCCGGACGAAGCAACAGCAGAGTCGCGGCTGCGGAGCCCTAAATCCCCAATGCTACCACCACTTCCCTCGATTTCCTACGACGACGTTGCCGTAGGGGGGCCGCCGCCACCGTTCCTCCACCATAATCTTCAGGGAGGGGATGATGGTGGGCCCCACAGAAAATTAAAAATAAAAAGAAAATGTTTTCTGACGGTGAGAAGACGGCCGTTAGAGCGAGGGGCTTATTTGATCCTTTTTTTTTAGTATAGGGGTTTAGTTGCACGAACATAGAGAATGGGGAGGTAAACGCTATAAGGGTTACACCTAGGAGGGCTTATTTGCACCTTTTCCCTAATAAAAATAATGGAGTTTCTTGATTGTCAATCTAATTTATTCTAAGCCTCAATACAATTCATATTTCTTCAAATTCCACTAAATATTTTAATAATAATTTTATATATTTAATATAAAAAATAAGGGTATTACAAAAATAATATTTAATTACAGTTGCAATTGCACGAGTGAGTATCCTAGTAATATAAAAATTAGGCTGGAATTTAAGCGGGAAAAATAGTTTTGCTATGATTACGTTTAATAACTACCTAAAACTATAGAGTAGCAAAATAACAACATATTAGTAAAAATTGGATCCCAACATTCAAATTTTCAAATACGAATTGATATAAAACTAACTAAGATGATGCTGGAATTTAGGCTGAAAAATTGGATCGCACATTGAGTTTTTTGTTTTAATATTCATAGTACAAAAATTAGAAATTAGTACATGGAAATTAAATTGAAAAAAATTATATATATATATATATATATGATTTTGAAAATGAAATAAATATTAGAAATTATGCGTAAATTGTCATATGTGCTAATTTGAGTGTTAATATGTCTAAAAAGTTTATATTAATATTGATTATGAGAGTAGAGTGTTATTGTTAGTGTTAGTGTGCATATTGTAAAATTAAAAAAGAAAAAAGAAACACTTATAACAATTACATACATACGACATAAGAAAATAGAAATAAAAAAAGTATTAATATTTAATAAAACAAATTGAAGATATAAAATAATAAATTAAATAGAAGTAAAAGAATAATAAGAAAATACTACTTCTAAAGGGAATTCATATATCCTAAAACCTATCAAA
This sequence comes from Salvia miltiorrhiza, assembly GCF_028751815.1. Classification (NCBI taxonomy): domain Eukaryota; kingdom Viridiplantae; phylum Streptophyta; class Magnoliopsida; order Lamiales; family Lamiaceae; genus Salvia; species Salvia miltiorrhiza. The sequence continues at coordinate 29,529,503 of NC_080394.1, read as the reverse complement.
TATCCAAAAATAAATCCAATTCATTTTCGGTAATAACTAATTAGGCAAATATAGTATAATTAATTTTTATATATAAACAAATAATCTGTAATTATCGGTAATAACTAATTTGGCAAACATAACATAATTAGTTTTTATATATAAGGAAATACTCCCTCTGTCCCGCTATTCATGGCCTGTTTCTTTTCGGCACGGGAACTAATGAGAGTCAAAGTAGATGGATAAATAGGATGACCCACATGTTTAAGGATGTTGTTAATATTACTAATTATTGTTGACTCTAAATTAAATATTGACATGCAATAAATAAATTAATAAATTTATTTATCTAAAATTAATTTAATTAAATAAAAAACATGTTTATTTTTTTTCTTTCCTAAATGTTGAAACACTGCAGTGCAGAACAATTTAAGAAAAAGAAATGATGAAACAAAGGTAAAAAGTGGCGGCAAAGTGACCAAATTTCCATAACACTTTTACTAAAAGTTCAAATTTCCCTCTAATATGTTCCCAAGGCTTCTATAAAAGCCTTTAATCGGCTGACAGTAGAAGTTTCAAGTCTGAAAATTTACAAAAGCTATCAAACCAAAAGATACAACTTCCAAACTCTACAAAATGAGAAGGCCCGATCTAACTACGGCCGAGAGAAACACGATTGTGCAGTTTCTTCTTCACAACTCCAACAACGGGTAGCCGAAACGAGGGAAGATCCAAGAAGCTATCATCAAGTTTGGGTGCTCTCGACGGACCGTGAGTCGACTATGGGCTGCAGCAAGGAAACAATATGACAATGGTGAGCATATGAATTCAGTAAGTACAAAAATTCAAAAACCAAGAAGAAAAAGAGTGCAAATTGACTTAGAGCTCATATCAAGTTTGGAGTAGAGCAAGAGAAGCACAATTAAAAGGCTTACTATTGGAATAAATTGCAGTAAAAGCACAGTCGGGAGATGGGTTAACAAAGGTTTGATCAGAGCTCACACTAGTGCAATTAAACCTGACTTAACTGCTCCTAACAAGCTGTTACGTTTGAGATTCAGCCTCGAAGCCATCGAATATGATAGAATCCTCAAGATTCTTCAATTCCAAAGCATGCACAACACAGTGCATATCGATGAGAAGTGGTTTTACATAACCAAAACTTCTCAAAGGTTTTATTTAACACCCGAGGAGGCTGAACCGCACAGAACTTGCAAATCGAAAAAATTCATCACAAAAGTGATGTTCATGTGCGCTGTGTGCAGACCCATCTTTGCACCAGATGTGAGTGTGTTGTTTGATGGTAAAATTGGGATTTTCCCATTCACAGAGATGGTTCCAGCACAAAGGAAGAGCAAGAACAGGGAGGGAGACACTTTAGAGCAAAAACCGATTCAGTCCATAACAAAGGAAGTAATCAAAGACTTCATACTCAGGAAGGTATTCATTACATGTGATTTATGTAAAATATTGTGACTGAATTAAACCTTAATGCATTGAAACTTTACCATGCAGATCATACCAGCCATCAAGCAAAAATGGCCAGCATTTGCTAGTAAAGTCATCTTTATTCAACAAGACAATGCACGACCACACATCAAAGACAATGATCCTCAATTTAGAGAGGCAGCAAGTGCAGATGGGTTTGATATAAGGATAGTAAATCAGCCTCCAAATTCTCCAGACACAAACATCAACGACTTAGGATGGTTTAGAGCCATTCAAAGCTTACAAAACCAAACAGTTTGCAACAATGTGGATTCATTAGTGAAGGCAGTTGAGAAATCATTTGAAGAGTTATCTCCAACAACACTCAATAACGTCTAGGGATGGCAGTGGATCTTGGACCTGGAACGGATCTGGATCTCAATTTTTTGGGCCCGACGGATCTGGATCCCAATTTTGAAAACGGATCTGAATCTGGATCTTGAAATTTTAGATCCGGATCCGGCCTAGATCCAACCCGTGGATCCATTTTATTTTATATATATTTTATATTTTATATTTAGTTTACTAATAATATTAACTAAATTAAAAATCATAAATAAATTATATTCAAAAGAATAAAAACTAAACTAATAATATTGACTAAATTAAAAATAATAAATAAATTATATTCAAAAGAATAAAAACTAAAAGTAATTAGATAAAAGTATTTTGTGTTATATTTTTCATGATGGAAATTAGATGTTGTTGATTTTGTGAAATTTTTTTAATTTAATTTAAAAATAGTAGATCCATGGATCTGGACCCGTGGACCCGCGGATCTAACGGATCTGGATCTGGATCCAAAATTTTCAGATCCACGGATCTGGATCTGGTATATGAAAACGGATCTGGATCTGGTATTGGTCAGACCCGGTCCAGATCCGGCCCGTTGCCATCCCTAATAACGTCTTCTTAAGCTTACAAGGATGCATGGTGGAGATAATAAAGCTAAAGGGCCAGAATTCTTACAAAATTCCTCACATGAAGAAAGGGGCTCTAATTAGGGCTAATCAACTTCCATTGAATTTGGAAGTTCCAGCCGAGTTGGTAACGGAATGCATTTCCTACCTAATGGAACAGGGCATTGTTGATGGAATGTATCATCTAATGAATAAGTTACGCATAGCAAACTACTCATTAGATGGCATTGAATACCTAATGAATAACTTAGGTATTCAACAGCCACCAATGCTATATTAGACTAGTATGTGAAGCTTTTTGTGAACCTCTATGCTTTTGCTAGATTAGACTAGTATGTGAAGTTATTTTGTGAACCTCTATGCTTTTGCTAAGGCCAAACATGAATGAATATTTTGTTTTATCATCTCATACATAGACTAGTTTAATCATTGATGTATATTCACACACGGGCAGCAAACATGTAGCCACACAGGGCAGCAAACATGAAGCCACACACGGCCACAACTTAACAAAAGCAGAAACAACACAAGACAAAAGCAGAAGCAACACAAGACAGCAAGCAGAAGCCACACAGGGCCATAATATAAGGCACAACTCGGCAGCAGGCAGAAGCAACACAAGGCAGCAATCACAAGCCACACAGGGCCACAGATAGAAGCCACACATGGCCATAACATAAGGCACAACTAGGCAGCAATTAGAAGCAACGCAAGGCAGCAATCAGAAGCCACACAGGGCCACTCAATAAGCCACACAGGGCCACAAATATAAGTAGGAGTGATCATCGGTTCGGTTCGGTGCAAAACCAAACCAAAAATTTAAAACCAAAAATCGAACCGATGGTTAAAATTGGTACCGAACCGCATCAATTGGGGGTCTGGAACCGAACCGATAAAACCATCGGTTTCGGTTCGGTGAACCGAACCGAACGGTGCAATTTATTTTATTTTATTTTATTCAAAAATACCAATTAAAAATTGTAAAATAATGTAAAATACACAAATTTCAAATGTCAAATCCCCACAACATGAACATGATAAATAATTATATATTATAATTGTGAATTAGGGTTTTAGTTTTAGGTTAAAAAATTAGAAAAATAATTATATATTATAAAATAATTATATATAATAAAATATTACTCCCTCCGTCCCACTTCAATTGACACTTTTACTTTGGGCACGAAGATTAAGAATAAAGGGTTGGGTGTGTAAAGTGGGTAGGGACCATTTGTTTAATGTGTGTAGAGAAGGTAGGGACCACATGCTATTTTTGGAAAGTGCCAATTGAAGTGGGACAAACAAAAAAGGCAAGTGTGCCAATTGAAGTGGGACGGAGGGAGTAATATGTATCGGTTCGGTTCGGTTTAAAACCGAACCAAAAAATGAAAACCGACACCAAACCAAAAATTTTCGATTTTTACTTTTCAAAACCGAACCAATAGAATTGGGACCGAACCGCACCAATCTAGTTCGGTTCGGTTCGGTTTTCAGTGTCGGTTCGATTTCTGCTCACCCCTAAATATAAGGCATAGCTGGCAGCAAACATAAGCAACACAAGGCAGCAAGCAGATGCCACACGGGGCCACAACTACACAATAGGAGCAGCTAATTACATCTCATGCAAGAATCATAGATGTTAGAATCAATTTTCCACTAAGTGAGCATGTTTTTCATCACTTCAAAACTGAAAGTAACCCTATCTCCCTTAGTACATTCACATGCAAATATAGGCCAAAGTAAAAGGTGAGATCTCACCCGAAATAATGCTGGCAATAGGTTCTTCAACATATTCATTTGAGCTGGGGTATAACCCACCAGCTGAGAAGCCAAAGAATCTGCAACAGTAGCATTCCAGGCCACAACTTCATCCCACGATTCCTCACAGAGTAATTGACAAAGGGGATAGTCAGTACTATCATTCAAAATAGGAGATTCAGGGGTAATTATATCAGAGACTGATTTTCTCACAGGATTTGCCCCGATAGATCGGAGCTCGTGGTGAAACAAGACATCTCCCATCTCCACAGAGTCTCTCGATCTCACTGAAGCCGAGAGAGTCTTCCGCCGTTTCTGAAAATTCAGCCGAGAACAGGAAATCTACCTCCGACGGCGATCCCCAATCGGAGCACGAGTCCTCGCTGTCCGGCACGTACTGTCCGCTCAAGTAAGCCTCCCACTTGGACTTCATCACGGCGGTAGAGAAGCGTCGTTCTAAGGGCAGCGTGCGGTGGCAGAGATTCGCCGATCTAAGGGTGGCGAAAGGGGCAGAGATTCGCAGAGAATCGGGAGATAGAGAGAGCAGTGATGAGCAATCGAGAGATAGAGAGAGCCGTGATTTAGGGTTTCAGAGGAAAGAGAAAAGAGGGAATGTGCGGCGCAAGTGAGAGAGAGAGTGAAAGAGTGAACCGTCTTTTTCTTTTAGGGTTGGGTAGTCTTAATTAATTAGTGTAGTTAATTAGTGTAGTTAATTACACCCTTATTATTTCCAAAATAAGAAACAGACTATGAATATTGGGACAACTTAAAAAGGAAAACATGCCATGTTAATAATGGGACGGAGGGAGTAATCTTTAAGTATCAAAGAAAAGAAAGAAATATGTGTAGGGGTAATATTGTAAAATAATAAATCAATAACTAAATATATAATTGCAATAAATATAAAATTACCAATCTAACCCATTATGGCAGCCATAATTATGGCCATTTAGCACTACCCAAAAGGAAAAACGTATCATGCTAAACTCTTATTATGGGAAGTTAACTTATTATTGATTATTTTGTAATATATTCAAAGAATCGAGATTACTTTTTTAAGAATTACAATCCACACAATTTATATAACCGACACGCCATATCCAAAAGTCAATACAAAGTTTTGGTGAGTTTTTTTTTTTTTCTTTTAATTTATTTATCAATTGTTTTATTTATTTTTTAATAAATTTATTTATAAACTGTTGAGCTGATTCTTTTCATAGTATTTTTTTTTTGTTTTTAAACCATTCTTTTCATAGTATTTGTTTGTTAATTTAAATATTCTCGTTATCTCCTAAAGATTAAATTATATAGCAAAGCATGGCAAAGCATGAAATGCAAAAATATAATATATTTAAGATAACATAACATAGAAAATAAGTTTTTTTTAGACTCTATAAAATAAGTTAATAACAATAAAATGTTCAACTTTGTTAAAAAAATAAAAATAAAATATTCAATAATAGTTTGAAATTAAAGAAAAAAAAAGCATCTAAAAAAAATCTCAAACCCTAAAAGCCTAAACTCTAATGTATTTTAAAATTCAATTTTAAAAAAATAAAAAATAAAATTAGTAGCCCAACGGGCTGGCCCGACAACCCGACGGGCTGGCCCACTTCAACCCGCCAGCCCGAACAGGCTAGCCCGATTAGCCCGATTTATAATTGGGTTGCGATTTTTCAACCCTAACCCTCTAATTTTGTAAGGTTATTCAGGTCGGCCCACGGGTTTCGGGCTGGAATGACATCCCTATCATTTGTCCCTCAAATGAGTATCCATTTGAAATTGTACGAGTTTTAAGAAATTGATTGAATATGTATGAGTGGAATAAATATCTCACTTTTGTTGTGAGTAAGTTGTGTGATGTACACTTACCAAAAAGACTAAAAGAGGAATGAATATTCATTTGGGAGAAGGAAGAAATATGTTTGATATGTTTTAGACGAGTTAAAAGGATAATATTGTAAAAAAAAATATTAAAAAAATCAAAATGAAAAAACTAGAAAAAAAAAATACTGTCAGCCGCCCCACGCGTGTTTGAACTGCATGCGATGCGCCAACCAGCGTGTGCCATGCACGCGCCGATAAAGCTGACGGGGGCTGGATTTCAATTTGAAACCCTCTTTTCAATTTTATTTGTGAAACTAGTTTCTACATATTCCAACCGTTGAAATTAATTTCCAAATTTTGGAAGTCAATAATTGGAGACATCCTTAGTTATTCTTTTCCGAAATATAAAACCTAATGGACGCCTATATAAAAGCTAATGGAGTTTTTATATCATTAAAAACTTCGATAATTATTCTTGGATTAGGATAAGTTTTAATACTCCCTCCGTCCCATGAATTTTGACACGTTTTTCTTTTTGGATCGTCCCACGAATCTTGACATATTTTCAAATAAGATAATACTCCCTCCGTCCCAATAAAAGTGGCCACTTTTTTTTGGGCACGGAGATTAAGAAGGGGATTGTTATGTTTTAATTGAGTGTGACCCACCAAAATTAGTGAGTAATTTTTAGAAAGTGGCCTACAATTGTTGACCAAATTAGTGAGTAATTTTGACATTTTTAGAAAGTGGCCTACAATTGTTGACCAAATTAGTGAATAATTGTTGACTTAATTAAAGTAAACTTTTGCCATTTTTAGAAAGTAGCCACTTTTAATAGGACACCCAAAAAGGAAATGTGGCCACTTTTATTGGGACGGAGGGAGTAATTATTATTTTCTCTCTCATACTTTATCTCTTTTATTACATTTTATCTCCAATTTTATCATTTTTATTACATTTTCTCTCATACTTTATCACTTTTATACTTTTTGGAGTTTGTTGAGGTGCATTGGTGGCCACCGGTGGCGCCGTGGATCAAAGTAAATACTGATGGCTCAACGACGGGAGCTCCGGGAACTATTGCTGCAGGTGGGGTGTTTAGAGATAACTGGAATGTAGTGCGTGGTTGTTTTCACTTCAAAGGTGGCTCGGGTTTTGCCTTTGAAGCGGAACTCCTGGCTGTTATCTCGGCGATTCAAATTGCTCACAATCGTGGTTGGCACAAGCTTTGGATTGAAGCCGATTCCACCTACGTGATATCAATTCTTAATACCCGTTCTTTGAATGTGCCTTGGCGTTTTAAGGCGGCGTGGAATAGGATTTTAAAGATGTTAGATGCTTTCTCGCTGCAGGTTTCTCACATCTTTAGAGAAGGAAACAAGGCGGCAGATATTATGGCTAACCAACAACGTTCAGAAGGGTGGTGGCCGCACGAGATTGAGGAGATTAGGGCTGCGGTTCGCCTTGACATGGCTTCGCATAGCCATCTGCGTAAGAAACGATAGTTGGGACTGATGGGTGGTTGTTTTTTCGTTGTTATTCTGAATCTCGGAGTTGTATCTTCTTTAGCTATTCCCTACTTTCGTCTTGTGTCTAGACGAGTACTCTTTTTCCTATTCACGGTTTTTACCACGGGGTTTTCCGTGAAAAGGTTTTAATGAGACTCGGCCCTTAGTCTGCTCTTTCTGTGCTTTCAAGGGTTTTTTTTTAGGTTTTTTCTTTTCTTTTTTATATAAAATTGTCATTTAATAATATCACTTTTATACTTTATTAACTACACACTTAAAACATTAATCTACAACTCCTTAATTCTCGTGTCAAAACCAAACGTGTCAAGATTCGTGGAACGGAGGGAGTAGTTAATATTGAATCGAAAGTATTTTATTTCAAAAGGTAATCAATAATCAATTTGTTGCATGTAATCTATTCACCCTCGCATAGAAAGAATAAGAATGACTTATTTGTAAATTTTAAGAGACGGAGGAGTTTATTAGTAAATAAGTGTTTCAATTGTTCTAATCATAATTGTTGTTGGATCTAACTGATGATATTTCAGAATTAGAACGATAGAGATTTGTGAATCTTCTATCAATCAGAGTCTGTAGATGCAGAGTTTCATCTTCTTACTTTACTTTGATCTTGTTATAATCAGAGTTTACCAGTTGAACAATGTCTTTATAATTTTTGTCCCGTGGAAGTAGGTTACAAAATCGAACCATGTAATCTCCGTTATTTTTGTAGGCATTGTTTTCTTTTAATCGATTTTCTTATCTCAATCTAACTTTAATTATTACTAGTTTGGACCATACAGCTATATAAAATATAAAGAAACAACATTATAAATATTATTATTCTAAAATTGCAAATACATTGCATAAAGTTAATACATACTCGAATTACGAATGCACAAACTTTGCATTGCTACCTACAAATCTCAATCCAGATGTCGGTCGATAAAGTACAAAATTAAGCAACTGATTGCATAATTAACGGAAAATTAATGCGTTTAGTTATAGCATACGGTCGGACAGCGAAGGCAGTCGGCGGAAGAAGTTGAGCGCCGGCGACGGCATTCTGTCCCTAAATATGGGATGCCTCAAGTAATAGAAGCCCACCGCCATCGCCACCATCTTCGACGGCACCAAATACAATAGCAACGCCAGAATAAAACAAAAGCCTACGAAGATCCCCGTGGCGCGCGGGTCCCTCCACGTCACCAACGCCTGCACGCGCTCCCCCTGCGTCGCGATATCCCCCAGCATCGTCTGCACACGCGCCCCCAGCATCCGCAGCTTATCATACCTAGCGCGCACCACATCATTCCCCCTACAACACGGCATCGCGTCGAACTCCTCGTCTAGCTCGTCGCGGTCCACGGCTTCCGCCAGCGACAGCTTCGGGTCCAGGTGCGGCAGCACGGCCTTTGCCCGGAACCTGTAGTTCCACGCGCCGACCGCGAACACGTAGAAGGCCAATGTAGGGACTATTAGATCGGGAAACCAGACGAGCATGACCAGTAGCGCGTGGACGAGGACGGTGGCCGTGGGGTTCTTCCAGGAGCGCGTGTCCTCCACCCACCTGAACACCTCCACCGCCCCTGCGATCACCTTGATGATCCTGTACCAGTTTGCGCGCACCCTCCGCATGCTGAACGTGCTGGCGCCCTCCTGCTCCAGCACGTGGCTCACCACTTCCGGCCGGAGCGGCGGCTCCGACCGCGAGAGGTGCGCCGCCACGATCTTCACAGCGGCCGACCTCAGCGCCTCCTGCTGTAGCATGCCGAGAGGCTTGAGGTGGTGCATCGCCGGCAGCAGGGGCTGCGAGTACACGTGCAGGAAGTCGAGCGTCGGCGTCGATCGCACAAATCGGACGGCAAGTTCCATCTCCCCCATCTTCTTCAGACCGGCTTGGGACAGCAGCATCAAAGGGAATATACTTCTGTACACCTTGGCCGTAGTCAGCGTGGAGATACGAATACGTACCTTTCCAATACGGGAATCGGGCCTCTCCGATTCGAAACTACTGTCGAATACTCCGACGGTGAGAACAGTGGAGGGGTCGTAGACCCGCCACGTGTACTGCTCGTTCCATCTCGGCTCCAGGCTGTTGGAGATGGTGCGCGTCCGCACCCATTTGTTGCCGTATTTTGCGACGGCGTAAGCGTCGGTGGAGCCTTTGGCGTCGATAGTTTTCATGGGCACCAAATTGTTGCATCCGATTATGCCTAACTCGATAGTTCCGATTGGTGGTTTCCAAAGCTGCCTAGCTGTGGGGCGGTAGTCACTGCAAACATGAGCTCCTTCGTCCATAACATGATACCCGCCGTCGAAACACAGGCGCAGATGTACCCTGCCTCTGTATACTCGCTTCTCCTCATTCGGATCCTCCAATGTGAACCATCTGGACGCCACATTTCGGTCGTCCACTCGCCGTTCGACGGCTGTTAGAGGTACTCTAGCGACGCCAACAATGGGTTGCTCCTTGGAAGGCCTGTGGTCGATGAGGAGGAACAGGAGGTTGTTCTCGGCGGTGAAGGGCTCGGCGGCCACGAACATGAGATCCTCATTCCACGAGGGCGCGCCATTGCTCGTAGCCACCTGTTTTGTTTTCTGAACTTGGAATCCCAATTGTGCCTTTAATTGGAAGCTCGACTCTTTTAACATTGAGATGTCTTGTGCTTCGATGACTGTGGAGCGGAGGTACCACAGTTTAGGCGATTGGTACACCTTGGATCTGGAATTTGAGTTGGTGTCGGTCTTCCAAGCGTCAGGGAAGGAGTCGTCGGCTTGGGTGCCCAGCCACGTGGCGAGCATGAGGTCCCCTCTGTGGGCTCCACCGCCTTCGAGGCGGTACCACTGCGGGGCCAGCGGGCTGTCCGGCGGGTCACGCAAGGGGATCTCCCCCACGTCGAAGCAAATGCCACCTAGGAAATCATGTCCCACGTCAGCGCCGAATGGGTCCCACACGGATACTTCGAGTATAGAGGAAGAGTCCTGCGACTCCCGGCTGAAAGCGAATGTTTGGTCCCAGTCGAAGAATGCGGTTTTCCGAGCTGGTTTCGAGACGACGTTGAATCCGGAGACGGCGATCTTCACGACGGGGCCCCCCGCCGTGGGGAGCGACCGCGCCCTCACCACTCTAACGAAGAGGTAATGCATTTTGTCGACTAGATCGAAGGAGGACTGTTCGATGGTAGATCTATCAGATTGATCAGATATGAAGCTGCTCACCGACGATACGCGGCTGATCGGCTGTGGGCCGTTGATATTGTTGATCTTCACTTCCGGCATGGCTGCTGATGAGATTGATGCCTTCACTCGATCTGCTTCCGGATCAAACGGCGGCGGCGGCTCCTCAACTTTCTTATCAGTGTCAGCTGCCGGATCCTCCGCCGCAGGGGGTGGCGGTGCAGCTTCAGCAACTGGTTTTTCTTCCGCTGGCGCTGCAGCCGATGTTTCCTTCTTTTCGGCTTCAGCGTCAGGAGGTGGAGGATCAGCAGGGGAAGCTGCCGCCGGCTCAGGAGGTGGTGGCGGAGGCGGAGCAGGCGGCGGCACGACCTCGTCGGAGAAATAGATCTTCAATCCGATCTCGCCCTGGATCCAACTCAAGAGGCTCTTCTTCTCGAGGGGGTAATAAATCAAGGCCTCCTCACCTCTCTTGACAAACTGGGTGGCGCTGAGCCTCACTCTGCCCAGGAAATTGCTCCTGGTTGTGGGGCCGACGTTTTTGTCGTGAAAAACGTCGAGCTCCAGCATGTCGCCGAACACCTCCGGGGTCTTGCCGACGTTGAACTCGAGGCTCTCATTCCACGTCGGATTGAGATCTCGGATCACGGTCCTCGTCTTCCTCCGCTGCCCGTGGAAGTCGAGGACCGCGTAAGGGCTCGACGTGCCGTGCCCGTCTTTCGGCAGAAGGTTTCGCGCGTCCACCACCTCAACTATAAGCTTACGACCACTCGCCATTACAGCTGCAGATCTCCACTAATTAATATATTTGCTTCAGAAAATTTCGAGCAGGAGACGCTCACATTGTTATGTTTAGAGAGAGAATGGGAAAGCTTAATTGGCTTAGAGAGAGAAGATATAGCAGTGAGTGTGCATGGTGTGGAAATCTTTGTTGGCAAGTTAGAGATTGGAAAAAAGTAGAAAAAGTGGTAAACTTCATGTGCAAGAAGTCGTCGTGGCTCTGCATAGGCAGATTGGCCAGTCAAATTTAGCTAGTATTTTGGCGATGCTTTTTCTTCTTAAGATAATCATCTTTATACCAGCAAAGATTCCTTCTCTCTCTTTCTTTCAGATTTTAGTTTTTTAACTGTGTGAATGAGTATATTTAATCAACTTCGCATCTACTGAGAATAATTATTTGATATGGATAAGGGATATAAACATAAATTAAACAGTTAATAAAAAAATAACGTGCACTTATAGAATTAGCAGGAGCAGAGAATGATGCCGAGCTATTTAGTACTAATTCAAGAGCAATTATTTTGTTTGATTGGTGATCAATCTACAAAATTTTATATATGTGCATTAGGCTGTATTCAACTCATGCATATGTTTCAGAAGGTTGGCAATTAAAATTTTGACATTAGAAATGAAGATTTTTAGCATGACATATACGAGTGTGAGGTTCACTTTTGACAAATACGAACATCCTTTCTTTCCACCGACCGACCACGTGTTGTATCACTGCTTTATTTCCACAAATTATATTTGGCGCACAGTTCAATGTACAAAGTTGTGCTTTATTCCACTTTTATGCTTAATTAATGCCCCTCACACGCTTCACTATTCTATTTTCTAACATGCGAATTAAAGAATGCTTAGTATTTTTCATTCTAGTTCGTACACATGTTCATAACTCCAGCTATGTATAAAGTTGTCCACTATCCATGCCCGATCGACCAATGCAAAACTAACTATTATCTGTAATAGAACACTTACCTATTTATTTATAGACATTCAAATGATATGTGGCATCTTTATTGTTGGAAATATGGTTTTAATGCCATATCTGGAAATTATTATTTAATTAAATATTTATTATTTAATTAAAATAATGATTGGATGTTAATCTACATCTCGAGTAGATCAACGTGATATACTTGAAGTCTCAAAACCGATTTCCGATGAGTGAGATATTGTATGTCAAAGTTTGGATGTTGAAGAGGGAAAATAAATGTTATCCCACATTGGAAAACATAGAGATGTTTTTCATGTATAAGAATAGCAAAGCACATGGAGTTGATAAATTGACTTGTGGGCTTGCTAGTGGGCTTGATCTAAGTACTAGCCTCACACGCGCGCCGCCGCCGCCGATCGATCGATCGATCGGACGGACGGACGGACGGGACGGGTCGGGTCGGGTCGGGTCGGGCCAAGGACTTGGATCTTGGCAATTGGTGCTTTGGGGTGGTGTTTGGGGCCCAAACTATTTTTTGGACCAACTCCATTGGGCTTTTAATTTTTGGCCCAACAGAATTATTTTCTTGGCCCAACTGAATTAATTCCCAAGCCCACAGCAGCAGCAGAAGCACGCCAGCTTCGACTTCTGCATGGCGTCTTCAATTTTGCAACTAAGTTTCTTCAATGGCTGCTGCCACCGGCCACATCTTCAACCTTCCAGCCGTCGGAGTGGAATTCAATGTATTGAATTCATACTTACCACATGTCTATAAATAGGCTTGTGGAGAGCATGCAGAAACAACCAACAAATACCAAGAAATACTGCATTCTGCCAATTCTACACACACAACCTCTGCACAACACTTTGCTCAGTTCTTCATCCTATTTAGTTCGCCGGAGCTCGCCGGATTGTGGTGCTACATCCAACGAGACGTAGTCGTTTTACCTTTGGGGAAGATACGCCAAACCGAAGAGCACTACCGGGGCGATAATCTTCTTGCGGGAAGAGATTCATCTCGACTCGACTTTGTTTACACGTATAATTTATTTATACAGTGTATTTCAGTTGTATCAAATTATTTGAGTTGTAATTTCTCAAATTATTTACTTTGTAATATTTTCAATTATTTTGAGTCGTAATTTCTCAAAATAAATATTTTGTAATATCTCGATCGTGTACCCGGTTCTAACAATCGCAAGAAGATTATCTCTCTGCCGTTGATACACGTTCGAGAAATGGCTCACACCGACGTCAATATGGACGGCTCCACCACCTCTGCAACCATCGGTTCAACCACGTCGTCAATATTTTCCTCGTTTGCATCAACGGGGGCTTCTTCGTCAACATCTAGAACTATTGGTCTTGCCGAGAAACCATCAACGTTCTCAGGCAAGAACTTCAAATATTGGCAAGAGAAGATGCTATTCTACCTCACAACCGTGGGGTTTGCCGGATTCTTAATGGAGGATAAACCTCCAACCCCGAGTGAAGGGGAAGGGGAGACAAGCAAAGAAATTCGTGCCGGATATTTGAACTGGTGCCGCGGCGACTACTTGTGCCGTAACACTGTTCTCATGTCTCTGGACGAACGGCTCTACCGTGTTTTCAAGGTTCATGAAACCGCGAAACAATTGTGGGAGGCCCTTGATCTAAAGTATCAAGTGGACAAGGCGAATACTACCAAGTATGTCGTTGCCAAATGGTTGGAATATAAAATGGTTGACTCCCGACCATTGATGGACCAAGTGGAAGAGTTCCAAAATCTTTCACATGAGGTTCAAGCCGAAGGGATGCCCTTGGCGGATGCATTGCTCGTTGCAATCATCATAGAGAAATTACCTCCTAGTTGGAGGAAATTTCAAAACCTTTTGAAGCATGAGCGCTCGGAGATGTCCGTGCCGATATTGTTATCCAAGCTTCAAATGGAGGATCACGTGAGAAGTCGTGATCAAAAGGGAAAAGCTCCGATGGAGGCAAAGGCCAATCTCGCCGAGAAAGGCGGTCCCTACAACAAACGTGGTCGCCCTAACCCTAATAATAAGGGTAAAGGGAAGCAAAGCGGTAGTCAACCATCAAAGTTTGATGGTGTATGTTATAATTGTGACAAAAAAGGTCACATGGCTAAGGATTGCCGCAAGCCAAAGCGGAAGAAAGCAAATGGCAACGTGAACAACGTCGAGAAGGACTTCGACGATTGGAACCACGATGACTTTGCTGCCATGATCTCCGAGGTGAATCATGTGGACAACCCGAACGCTTGGTTCGTGGACACCGGCGCTACCGTCCATATATGCATAAATCGTGAGTTGTTCCACAACTACAAGGAAGTGGAAAACAAAACGATAATGGAGGCGAGCGAGCGGACATCCAAAGTCCTTGGCATGGGAGATGTGATTCTTCAACTCACGTCGGGCGTGGAGATCACATTAAAAGACGTATTACACGTTCCAACTGTCCGAAAGAATTTAATTTCGGGCTTTAGGCTTACGAATAAGGATTTTGAATTATTTTTCAAATCTGACTATGTTGTAATACGCAAGTGGGGAAAGTTCCTAGGGAAAGGCTATGCCTCCGAAGGACTTTTCAAACTTGGTGTAAGAGCTTGTAAGCCTGCCAAGGCTAAAATCAATAAAGATGCATCAACTTCTTCTGCTTACTTGATTGAGTGTTCTGATTTATGGCATTGTAGACTTGGACATGTTAATCTAAATGCTATAAAGAGATTAGTAAAAATGAATTTACTAAAAGTTGATGAATACAACTCACAAGAAAAATGTGAAGTTTGTGTTGAAGCCAAAATGGCTAAGTTACCGTTTAAATCGGTAAAAAGGAGCACTCAACCATTGGAACTTGTTCACACCGATGTTTGTGATTTAAAGTTCGTGCAAACTAGAGGTGGCAAGAAGTACTTTATCACCTTTATAGACGATTGCACAAAGTATTGTTACCTTTACTTATTGAAAAGTAAAGATGAGGCTATTGAAGCTTTTAGAAACTTCAAAAATGAAGCCGAGAATCAACTTGGATGTCGAATTAAGATGGTTCGAAGTGATAGAGGTGGAGAATATGTAGCTCCGTTTGCTGAATTATGCAACGAAAGTGGTATAATCCATCAAACGACGGCTCCTTATTCACCACAATCTAACGGCGTTGCTGAACGCAAGAATCGAACTCTTAAGGAGATGATGAATGCCTTGTTGATTAGTTCAGGATTACCCCAGAACATGTGGGGGGAAGCTGTCTTAACGGCCAACTATATCTTGAACAAGATTCCACTCAAAGGGAAAAATGTAACTCCCTATGAGCTATGGAAAGGAAGGAAACCTTCGTATAAATACCTCAAAGTGTGGGGGTGTTTAGCCAAGGTAGAAGTGCCTTTACCAAAGCAAGTTACAATAGGACCTAAAACGGTGGATTGTATCTTCATTGGTCATGCACTTAATAGCAGTGCCTATCGTTTTATAGTGCACAGATCGGAGATACCTGATATACATGTTGGGACAACGATAGAATCAAGGAATGCTATATTCTTTGAAAATATCTATCCTAACAAGGATAAAGGTACATCGAACTCTAATGATGGAGTTGATGGTGATGCTACAGGTTCTAAACCTATGGAAGTAGCTAGTAATTCTACTCAAGTAGATGATGCCACGGGTTCTAATCATGTACCACCTAATAGGAAAAGACCAAGGTCTAAACCTATGGATGTAGAACCGAGACGTGGGGAACGAGTTAGAAAAGCTAATGTCTATGGACCGGATTATGTTGTCTTGATGCTAGATGGCGAACCGGTGACGATTAAAGAAGCTATGTCTGGCTCAGATGCAGCTCTCTGGAAAGAAGCCATCGATATTGAGATTGATTCCATTATGCAGAATCATACTTGGGTGTTAGTGGATCTACCACCTGGAAGTAAAGCTTTAGGATGCAAATGGATCCTAAAGAAGAAGTACAAATCTGATGGTACTATAGATAAGTACAAAGCCCGACTTGTCGTTCAAGGTTTCAGGCAGAAAGAAGGGTACAATTTCTTCGATACCTATTCACCTGTGACCAGACTAACATCTATTCGGATGCTTCTCGCTATTGCTGCCTTGCACAATCTCGAGATTCACCAAATGGATGTGAAAACTGCGTTCTTGTATGGCGAGTTGGAAGATGAAATATATATGAAGCAACCTGAAGGGTTTGTAGTACCTGGGCAAGAGCACAAAGTATGCAAACTTCAAAGGTCTTTATATGGGTTGAAGCAAGCACCGCTTCAATGGCATTTAAAATTTGACAGTGTAATGTTGTCAAATGGATTCAGAATCAATGAGTGCGATAAATGTGTCTACATTAAGAATTCTAATAACGAATATGTTATTGTTTGTCTTTATGTAGATGACATGCTCATCATGGGAAGTAATTCCCGAGTGATTCAAGAAACCAAAGGCATGCTAAGTAAAAATTTTAGCATGAAAGATATGGGCTTAGCTGATGTTATCCTTGGAATTAAAATTCTAAGAAGACCTGATGGTATTACTATAACACAATCTCACTACGTTGAGAAAGTGTTAAAGAAATTCAACGCTTTTGACAAGCCAATAGCTAAGACACCATGGGAACCTAGTGTGCATTTGAGTGTACACAAGGGAGAATCTGTTAACGCGATAGAATATGCGAAGATTATTGGGAGCTTGTTGTATCTAACAAATTGCACTCGTCCCGATATAGCATGCTCGGTCAACAAGTTGGGCAGCTTTACAGCTAACCCTAGTAATGAACATTGGAAAGCTCTTGAAAGGGTTTTGAGATATTTGAAATATACTCAAAACTATGCGATTCATTATACTAGGGAACCCTCTGTACTTGAAGGGTACTGTGATGCAAATTGGATATCTGATGCCAAAGACTCGTTTTCAACGAGCGGTTATGTGTTCACTGTGGGGGGTGGTGCTGTGTCTTGGAAATCCAAGAAGCAAACATGTATTGCTAGATCGACCATGGAATCAGAATTCATAGCTTTGGATAAAGCTGGTGAAGAAGCCGAGTGGCTTAGAAATTTCCTCGAGGATATTCCATGTTGGTCGAAACCTGTGTCGTCCGTGATAATTCATTGTGATAGTCAAGCTGCTATCGGACGAGCACAAAATCATTTGTATAACGGTAAGTCGAGACATATTCGTCGACGTCATAATACCGTGAGACATTTGATCACTAGTGGAGTTATCTCAATTGATTATATAAGATCAATTGATAACATAGCGGATCCTTTGACAAAAAGTATCCATCGAGATCAGATGTATAAACTGTTAGGGGGAATGGGTTTGAAGTCCACAAATTAAGGATAATCATAGTGGCAACCCAACTATGATGACTGGAGGATCCCAAGAACTTGGTTCAATGGGACAACTAAGTTATGAAAATCCGTGTGTTGAACACTCGAATTGCCTATTCCTTGTAGAACAGTGAGTGTTCGGAAACCTGCACGTGGTGAGGTTAAGTCTTTGACTTTTAATGACTCTAGAACTCCTCGAAGAGGACAAGTATAGCAGGATACTTGAGTTAAGAGTCACCTATGTAAGTGTGAAGTGGGGCCGCTTCGATTGAAACACTTATGAATCCGAAGAGGTGTTCCAAGGCCAGTAATGGACACAAACGTGAGAACGAATAAGGATTGAAACAATATTGTGTCAATATTATTGACTAAGTATACACCGAGGAGGACTAGTTCAAGGAACCATATCCACTAGGCCGCCGGTATACTCGATAATATTGACTATGGCAGGTTCAAAGCCACAAGCTACCTCTCCAAATGCAATGTTGTATCTTAAGAGGACTGAGCTAAGTGTTTGTATACTTTCGCATACTGTTTTCTCACTCATGTGGGGGATTGTTGGAAATATGGTTTTAATGCCATATCTGGAAATTATTATTTAATTAAATATTTATTATTTAATTAAAATAATGATTGGATGTTAATCTACATCTCGAGTAGATCAACGTGATATACTTGAAGTCTCAAAACCGATTTCCGATGAGTGAGATATTGTATGTCAAAGTTTGGATGTTGAAGAGGGAAAATAAATGCTATCCCACATTGGAAAACATAGAGATGTTTTTCATGTATAAGAATAGCAAAGCACATGGAGTTGATAAATTGACTTGTGGGCTTGCTAGTGGGCTTGATCTAAGTACTAGCCTCGCGCGCACACACACACGCGCGCCGCCGCCGACGATCGATCGGACGGACGGACGGACGACGACGTCGTCGTCGCCGCCGCCGGACGGGCGGGCGGGTCGGGTACGGGCCGCGGCCAAGGACTTGGATCTTGGCAATTGGTGCTTTGGGGTGGTGTTTGGGGCCCAAACTATTTTTTGGACCAACTCCATTGGGCTTTTAATTTTTGGCCCAACAGAATTATTTTCTTGGCCCAACTGAATTAATTCCCAAGCCCACAGCAACAGTCACAGCAGCTGAACAAGTCACAGCAGCAGCAGAAGCACGCCAGCTTCGACTTCTGCATGGCGTCTTCAATTTTGCAACTAAGTTTCTTCAATGGCTGCTGCCACCGGCCACATCTTCAACCTTCCAGCTAGAGATGGCAGTGGATCCTGGACCCGGTCCAGATCCGTGGATCCAGATCCGATTTGACGGATCTGGATCTCAATTTTTTGGATCCGCGGATCTGGATCCGGATCTGGATCTTATTTTCTAAAACGGATCTGGATCTGGATCTTGACATTTGAGATCCGGATCCGATCCAGATCCGACCCGTGGATCCGATTTAATTAAAAATATATTATTTATTTTTTATATTTATTTTATTAATAATATTAGATATATTAAAAAATAAAAAAAATAGAATTAACTTTGAAAACCTAATTTCTAATTCATCTCTTCTCTCCCTCTCGATCTTCTCACTCCCCGCGCCGCCTGACCTCCATCTCTGCTCTCTGGACTCACTCCCATCTCCTTCTCGGCCTCAGTCACGCCGCCTCACCTCCATCGCCGGTCGTCTTCTCCGATTCGCTCGCCCGCCCGCCGCTGGAGTCACGCTCGCTCGCTCGATCCCTGCTTCGCTCGCCCTCCCTGCTTCGCTCGCCCTCCCTGCTTCGCTCGCTCGATCCCTGCTTCGCTCCCTGCTTCTCTCCCTCCATCGCCCGCCGCTGGAGTCACGGCTCGCTCGCTCGCCAGCCAGCAGAAGCGGCAGTGCAGCACACGTTTTGTAAGTATAATAGGACTTTTGTGTATAGCCATTGTTGCTTATCCAAAAATAAGCACATGTTTACCTCACTGCCATTTTGTTTTAATTTAGACCTTCGGTAATTGGTAGTTGAATTCTGAGCATTTCTGCTTCTCGAATCATATGGATTTTAGAAATTAGTTTGTATAATTCCAGGCCCTTTAGCTCTCTGTTGATGTACATCTATTTCTTGGTCTGCTTCCTGTGATGATATTTGCAATTTTCATTTACTCGTATGTAAATACACAAACAAATTTATAATCGTTTCCATGTGTGTGTGTTTCGTCTCTTGTCTTCAATTTCGTGTTCTTGTCATCTTTTACTCCTGGATTTGGATGTTTGTTACTTCATCTACTTGGTTTGGTATTAAAATTGTTTAGAGTTAAGGCATTAAGATAGAAATCAATGGCCTAAAAATTCACCCAAAATAGGGCATCCTTTGATGACATTAGGCATCTTGTGTATGTTGTTGATTTTGTGAATTTATTTTTGAATTTAATTTGAAAACACTAGATCCATGGATCTGGACCCGCGGATCCGTGGATCTGACGGATCTGGATCTGGATCCAAAATTTTCAGATCCGCGGATCTGGATCCGGATCTGGATTTGGTATATGCAAACGGATCTGGATCTGGTATTGGCCAGACCCGGTCCAGATCCGGCCCGTTGCCATCCCTACTTCCAGCCGTCGGAGTGGAATTCAATGTATTGAATTCATACTTACCACATGTCTATAAATAGGTTTGTGGAGAGCATGCAGAAACAACCAACAAATACCAAGAAATACTGCATTCTGCCAATTCTACACACACAACCTCTGCACAACACTTTGCTCAGTTCTTCATCCTATTTAGTTCGCCGGAGCTCGCCGGATTGTGGTGCTACATCCAACGAGACGTAGTCGTTTTACCTTTGGGGAAGATACGCCAAACCGAAGAGCACTACCGGGGCGATAATCTTCTTGCGGGAAGAGATTCATCTCGACTCGACTTTGTTTACACGTATAATTTATTTATACAGTGTATTTCAGTTGTATCAAATTATTTGAGTTGTAATTTCTCAAATTATTTACTTTGTAATATTTTCAATTATTTTGAGTCGTAATTTCTCAAAATAAATATTTTGTAATATCTCGATCGTGTACCCGGTTCTAACATTTATTACTTGCATTTTAAGGCTTGGCTTCTGTGTCATAGTGCACATTTCATGAATAAATGTATTTTAATCAATGCTAGACATTGGGCAACATTTTAATTTTACTTTGATGATCTACAATTGAGCTTAAAGCTCAAAGAGGGAACCAACTTTGTCACTTTTCCTTATTTCTGGGCGAGTATTCAGGTAGACCAAATTCAACAATATTGCGTATTTTCTTTTTGGTCAAGTCACCCAATGAGCTTCTCCCAACATTATTTCGACTTCATATAATCAAAGAAACACACACACGTATCTCATCTTGGCTTTTACCAAACTCCAACAAAAATTAAAGAGGGAAAAAAAAAAAAAAAAAAACATTTCGGCTTTTACTATTGTTTACCGGCTCTTCTCTTCTCTTTTATAAGGGCATCTTTAGCGCTTAGTTTATAACATGTGTAGTTCAGTGTATATGTTTTTACTCAAATTAATAAATTAGGATTTAATAATTCAACATTTCGCCTTTGTCGTGAGTCAAACCTTCAACTTATTGATTCGACGAGAAACGTATTATCAATTAAACTAACACATCGTTACATAAACATTACTTTCTTCGTTCCATTAATAATGACTCCATTTCCATTTTCTTTTGTTCCATTAATAATGGTCCCTTCCAAAAAATAAAATTACTCTCTCACACAAAAAAGTGATGAGCTTCCTTCAACTTATTGATTTGACGAAAAACGTATTATCAATTAAACTAACACATCGTTACATAAATATTACTTTCTTGGTTCCATTAATAATGACTCCATTTCCATTTTCTTTTGTTCCATTAATAATGGCCCCTTCCAAAAAATAAAATTACTCTCTCACACAAAAAAGTGATGAGCTTTACCACTCCATCACTTTTATCCTTTAATTATTTTTTTAAATAATCGTGCCCAAAAATAGGGAGACATACTTAGAGCACTCCCAGCAGATCACCTAAATGCATCACTAACTCTAAATTTAGATTAAAACAATTGAAAATGAGATTTAAAAAAAATACATCCAGTAGATCCCCTAAATTGGATGAGGCCCACAAAAATTTTTACACCTACCTAAATTCAATTTTAAATTTACACCCACCCTAAATTTATTTTAAGCTTATAATTAGTAGGGCCCACACATAATTATTGTTTTTATGTAGAAAATAGGAGATCTAAATTTATTTTAAGCTTATAATTAGTAGGGCTCACACATAATTATTGTTTTTATGTAGAAAATAGGAGATCTGGTGTATGCATTTGGAGATCCTAAAATTAAATAGGAAAACTTTAAGGAGAAATATAGGAGCATAATTTTGAAATTTCTACTAGGAGTGCTCTTAGTTGGATATTTAGCGAGATGGAAGTAGTATTTATCACTATCATAAAAGTGGATTCTGTTATAAATTTAAATATATACAATATTCTTAGTCATTTTAAATTCTGAGTAATTTAACCGGTTTACAAAAGAAACAACAGAGCAGCTCATCATGAAAGAGAAATGGATGAATTCGATTACTGGAAAACCAGCCAACATCTAATACTTTATTGCTTAAGGAACCATATTCTACTTGTACAGGTCAACTTTGAATAGGCCACTTTTATTCAAGTTGGGCCCCAAAATAAAATGATTTGGGCCAATTCTAACTATGCATAGGCCATCAATGGCAGATAATAAGCATGTATAAAATGCAAATCTACAGCATTGATATTTTGGAACTAATACAACTAAGAAAGAAATTGGAGGCAACTAGCTTAGGAAGTGAAAAAATAATTGAACTGTACAGATCAATGTACAGAGGATGCTTGAAAAAACTACATCTTCCCACTTTACGACTGGTTCTTTACAATCCTAACATTGCTGTAGAAGCGCTTCAGGTCTTTAATAGCCCTCTCTTCAATCTGAATCGAGCGAAGTGACGAGGGAGCATCGACCTCTGGTTTGAACCAACGGTTCAAGCCAGCAGATTCTGATGGCGATCCCGGGCCATTCATCACGGAGAATCCAGTAGTGCTATTCTTTGGGCTATGAGAAACTCCAAGCTGCTGCTTTCCCTTAAAAGAATTATAGCAGACATTGATTATCGAGCTTAAAATGTCGCAAGCAGCAATTTCAACACCTACTGAATAAGAAAGTGGAGTGTATATAGGCATACCTGCTGGAATTGGATGTCCCTTAGAGATGGACGGGAAAAGGAGGGGGGAGTTCCAGATGCCGCCCAAGGTGGTGTGTTTCTATCTCCATCGGGAGATATTGGTGATTTCCGAGCAGGGGCCATAACTATTGGAGAGGAACAGATGAATGAACTTAATGGGAGTTTCCCGTTGTTGCCTTCGGAATGATCTTCTGACTCTTTCTTCTTTGTGGGCTTGGTCTCGGTCTTGCTCTGCTCGTCCTGTATGATGCGAAGCGACTTTGGTCCCTGAGAAGCTTTAGCACCACCCCAAGCAGGACCCTCACTTTTCGGCATCAAGACAGGCGGAGGTGGGGCAACACTTTTTGGAACATCGTCAAGGGCCCCACTGAGAAACATAGAAAGCCCGCCTTTCCTGTTCTTTTTCTTAGATGGAGTTGGAGAAGCAATCACATCTGGGGGAACATCTCCAGCTGCCTTCTTACAATGAGATTTAGAAACCGTGGTCTGGTGAATTGCCACAAAACTCCCAGAATCTGTAGCTTTCTCCTATGAATTGTAAAAAATATAGAAACCAACTGTTTCAGTGACAATATAGACAACAAAGAGAGGGGGTTAATCCGTACATGAACAAGCAACATAAAAGGGACTTATAAATATGCCTTTCAATCAACATGCTAGTGATATAAACAAGCCTCCTTACCACAAATTGCAGGTTATTAAACAGCATTTTGATTTCAACGTCATAGAGGAGAATAACATCTCACCTGAACCTTATTGATCTCTTCGCGAACTTCAGCATCCAGGAAGCCCTTCATGATGCCTGGCTCAGAATCAATAGCTAAATCACTACAACCATCTTCCTTCTGGGCAGCCTTTTCTTTGTTCTTTCTTCTTTGTTTTCTAGATTCTGCTTTTTTACTCCCTCTTTCATCTACCACGGAAGATGCTATTGGTTGAACAGTTTCAATTGGCGCACCAAGCTCAGCAAGTGAATTCTCCAGCACCGATCTCATTTCAAGTTTGGAAATCTGCTGGCCATCGAGAAGATGGCCCTTAGATTGTTTTTCCTCAAGCAGCTCAATCTGCTGCAACTTTTTTCTCAAAGCTCTGATTCTTTTGTGGACACCTTCCACTGCAACATCATCGGATTGTAAAAAGCCATCTAACCTATGAGCTCCCTCTTTGCATAAAATTATCCCGTTTGTACCATCAACGCGCGTCCTAAGTGTATCATCTTCACCATTCTCATCTTCACTATTTATTATAGCTGGAAATTTTGCAGTGGGTGTAGGAAGCTGACGACAACTCCATGGCTCTGATGACTTCAAGTCTAGAAGTTTTTCAAGATCAACCAAAATATCCAATGACGTGCCAGCAAAAGTTTGCGCTGACACTGCGAGTACATAATCTAGGTTACGAATCACAATCTCCTGCAGCAAGATTTGGCATCTTTCAGGAAAGAAGAGGCTTATAAACAAATAATGAAACGATAATGTGAAGGACTCAGTAAAAGAGGTTTCAGTTCAGTCAACCGGGCAGAATTCTCTAGCATCTGAGCAGAGAACATGACATTCTTATTTAGCAAATGTAAGCACCCTTAGAAGGTGCTGCATGTATTTAGCACAAGATATAATTTAATGCAAGTAAAGTGATCAACATCAAAAGGTTATTCAATTTGTAAGAAAATTACAACATGAAAAACAGTCTTTGATAGACGCATACTGTTGTGGCTTTGTCTAAAATTAATGCCAAATAATAATTTATATTCAATAGTTCTACATTGGCCTGACAAGGCAACAAGAAACAAGCAGGTACATAGTAGCAGCCAACAGCAGAAATTTGTTTTTCAAATAAATAGGATAGTATATAAAAACGCAAACGTGTTGTCATCCCATAGAGCCAATGTTCTTAGTACCATAACACAAATTAGGAAACTCCTGTTCAGAATGAATTTGCAACCTGTTTGTAACTTGCAAGTGCTCTTTGTAATCAGGGGTAGCAGCTCGCTTTATGATGTAAAATCTTATTCTTGATCCTACAGCAGACTCTCCAGTCAAGGCTCTGAAAAGCCATGAGCTTTCTAGTTGACTATTTTTTTTTTTATTCTCTGAGAGATTTCTAGTTGGTTATGTTGATATAGCCTAATTAAGAAAACCTAGATTATGACTCTGCATAAGGCATCCCTTATTTCAGGTGATAATTACTACTGCCTTGACAACATAGGAAAGTGTCCAACCATAAAGAGTCCACAAGTGGGTATTGCACAATTAGGAAAAGTTGATGCATGTAACAACATAAGAGTTGGTGAAACAGACCTCACAATGTCTCTTGAGATCATCTGCTCCCAGGGAATCTGCAATTTCAAGCACTTGTATGGCATTTCTTGGCTCAACCAAATGCTCTGCAGCTACTTTTTCACAAAGACTTTTTAAGCTCGGTACGCTTGGCTTCTCATAAGAATTTCTAAAACTGGGCAGTGCTGGATTTTCAATATCATCCTTCATATCGGACAACACATCCTCATTCTCTACATCATCAAACATGAAACCTTCACGCAGTTCATCTATTTCACCCTTGACCTTTTGTTGTGGATCAGCAAACTGGGGAAGATAGCATGGATGATAGAGTGAGCTAACAATCAGCAAATGCGTTTCTCCAACTGATACTGAGGTTGCTTTCTTCACCCCATGCAGCCTAGCTGGACTAGGTGGAGAATCTTGTCCCTTCTTACCATCCCACATGTAAGTATCACCAGTCACAGTAACTGCAGCAGTCCAGTATTTCCCAGCAGATATGCTAACTATCCCTTTCCCACATAGTGAGTGTAACTGCAGGAAAGATGTGCACTCATTGTTTATGAAAAATATTCAGTAATGGACATATTGCCATATTGGTAAAGATTAACCTCTGAAAGCAAAGCAATACCTGGTGACTCTGAAGTTCAGGATCTGAAGATGACCAGTAGAACAATGCACCATCATCTGTAAGTGCTGTGCTGTGTGTCATGCCAGCGGCTATAGCAACAACAGTAAGGCGTTCCTTGCGATGAAATTTCAGCACAGTATTTCCAGCTTTCCTAATATTTCTAGCAATGGTTACACGTCTAGGGTTAACAAGTCGATGACCCCAAGTGAACACCTGCCAACCATTATATATTTAAATCCATCCATTCTAGGTATGAACCAAACCCAAAAGAAAATTTAATAAATTTTGTATACCTCCCCATCAGACCCTAAAACAATAGTGTGATACTTTGCTGCAGAGACTCCAACGAGGTGTTTACCCTTCAAGTATGCCACTACCCTCGGGCTGTAATTTGAAGCTGAGTTAGAGGTGCCATAACCAAGTTGGCCCTCTCTATTGCAACCCCATGTATATATCTCACCAGCCAGTGAAACTACCGCTGTGTGTTTATTTGCTGCAGAAACAGCCACTATTCTTGCCTTCAAGGAACTTACTCTACGAGGAGTAGGTTGCGTGTCAACAGAAGTATAGCCAAGCTGACCCTCTGCAGAATATTAATAGATACTATAATTCTTCCGAACCATACCCGGATACTAAAATATTTGCTGAAATATCAGAGAGCTGTTCCATCCTTCATTTTGCTTTTACTTCAAGACTTAACATAAATATTTAACAAAATGCTGTAATTTTCATGAAAAAATGTGGACAATTAATTTGCCTTCAATTCGTAAAAGGAAAACATAACTAGTTACAATTACAGAGGCTGGCACAAATTCGAAATGAGCCATTTAATATTATCTACCTCGATTGGAACCCCATGTAAATACTTCTCCACCCTCTGTCGCAACAACAGTGTGATGTTTAGCAGCAGCAACAGCATTAACTCGACGTGCACCTAAACCCATTGTCACTTGACGAGGAGTGATGACTGCAGCTTGGCCACTAAAAAAGGACAGATGGTTAAGCTCACAGAAGTTTTACCTCAAAAGATCTATTCTAAGGGGAATGATGGAAATTAGTGATATCCTGATTAAGATCGTGTGTTTCCTCAAACAGATGAAATAAAATAATCTAACCATGCATCTTGTTTTTTTACTAGTTCAATTGAAACACCACAATCAACAGAAAACATGGTAGTTACACAGGGAATCTAAAATTCTGAAGTTCCAGTTAAAATGTAGATCACATAATGGGGAAGCACATCATTCAATAGAGTGAAGAGTTATAGTAATTTGAAAAAACATTCAAAAAAGTAGTTGAAAGCATAACTTAAAATTTAGATATACAATTGCTGATGAAAGCAGGTTAGAATCTTCAATCATGGAGGCATAAAGTTTAAACTAAACGCCAAAATTAACTCCATGTCACCTGTGTATATCAAAGTCGGGATGCCCTAGGCGGCCACCCCTTCCAAATCCCCAAGTGTAAACTTCCCCACATGCACTAACTGCCACACTGTGGAACTTTGCAGCAGAAATAGATTTGATGAATGAACCATGAAGAGATTCCACTTTGCATGGTAACTTCTGGATGTGTGCATTTCCAGTTCCAAGTTGATAGTTTACACCACTGCCCCAGCTAAAGACTTCTGTATTTACTGAAAATAAAAAGAAATAGATCAACATCCATGATGATGTCAGAAATAAACCTAGAAAAACATATTTGAGGATTCGTTGCATACTCGAACTGGTTTCCTTGCCAACAGCCTGCAGTACAGGCCCAGACAAGAGATCAATTGGTGTTCTAGATTTCGAATCCCCCAATGTCAACAAGGCGCCAAATTGGAGGAGGACACAAGCAACTGCTAAATGTCCAAAATGGAGAGCCCTGTGAAGGCTACTCCACTCTGATTCCCCATCCTGACAAGAGGTGAACTAATTTTTAGCGGAAGTGATGAAACCCTTTCTGCATTAATGTAAAACAGAAGAAAGGACTCATGATACCAAAGATTAATATCTTTTAGCCCCTCCTGCACCACCAAGATGGGCATCTATTCACGTTAAATAGTATCCCTCATATATTTCTTTTGCAAATGATGACCCATTTAATAAACTTAAACATTTGTTGCAATACGACGGCATAAAAAAACGGAACTTACATTAAAACTATTGCATCCATCGATTTGGTCAATTTAACTTTCTTCACACACTAGAAAAAAAAATGCACCACTTTCATAGATATTTGGTGAAAGCTCAGTATCATTAATCCACCTTAAGAATTCATTTCTCATGCTCCAATCTGTATAGATGATAACGAATTCCCACTTACTCTCCTCTCCATATTCTCTGGCTCTTCTAGTCCAGATTATGATAAACCAAAGAAAAAGAAAATCACTTATGATACCCAAAGGGCAGAGAAACACGAGCCCGCATGCGATGACTGAGATCAAGAAACAACTCCAAACCAGTCATCATACAACAACTCAGTGAGCATCGAACTTAATGTCGGAACATATTAGAAGATCAGAAATAAAAAAATGTACCCTCGCATTAGGGTCTGCACCAGCTTCAAGAAGCCTTCTCACAACTGGTATGTGGTTCCTCCAGGTAGCAATATGCAAAGGTGTGAGCCCAAACAGGTTCCTCGCGTTAATGTTTCCCCCATTTTTCTTTAGCATCAACAAGGCTGAATCTACATCAGATACAGAGCCCTCTCGCACAACCAGCCAGAGATCCTTACTATGATTAGCACATTTACGGGATGTTTTCTGGGATGGAGGCAAAACTGAACCCTCCATTGAAAAAATTAAATGACTACAAATGCGAGCTATTTAGATCTGCTGCCACTATTAGTCAATCCTCGCTCTACATATATTTACAAACAAGTGTAGAACAGCGATCCTGCTGGTATAGCAAGGGAACCAATTTAGGTAAGTGGACAAATAGATAATCAATAAGGCTGGCATTCAAGCAGTACCATTCTCCATTTTACTACAAAAATAAAGCACCTGATTGATTCTTTTCATGAACCGCTGACAAACCATCATTCACAAAACATTGTGGAGACTAAACAGGCTCTGCAAAGTTAAGCCTTGGGTGAGCAAATGTAGCAGTATGCAATAAGCTATCTCTGCAAATACAAATACAAGGAGATCTATGGACTTCTTTGTTCTTTCACTCCCTTAATCTTATGAAAGTCCATAAAACACGTAAACATAATAAAGTACCTCTTGCATATAACAGGCATTTAAGTCCGATGGGGTAATTAGGCAAGGAAAATAATCCCCAGTATGCAAGGAAAGTACTTACTCACCGAGAAATAATCAACACAAGATCATTCAAATGACTCGCACAAACTATATCAAGTTGGATCTTCATTATCAAATCAAGTCCAAAAAGGCATTGGAAAATATAAAATTGTCTGAATCACACACATCATAAACATGACTGATCTGAACTCGAGATCTCAAACCAAACAAAAAAATATTGAAACATGATTCAGCATTTTCATTTAAGCAAATTTAACCATCGGAATTCCACGCCTTGCTCAACACCCTAAAGGGGGATTATCTCAATTGTTAAACTGAATGGGAGTCACGTTCAATTTTGACATTGAAGCAATAAAACAGACGGTCGACCCCACCCCACCCCACGGTTGCTTAAAATATAATCATAACCAGATAAAAAAAAAAAAAGATTGGATCTTGAAAATCAGAATTAGGGAAAAAGAAAAGAAGACGGATGTGCAGATGTTGGATTACACAAACAAGAGGCGAACACTAAAAAGATCGCATCTTCACGACCCAGAAAAAATTTAGGGAAGGAGAAATTCCGCATTGAAAAATACTAACACTATAATTTAAGGAATAGAAGTCCACCTTGGTTTATTAGGACAAGTCCATCATATTCATCGGAGAAGAATTTGCAACAGCCAAGGCTGCCAAGTTCAGCACTCTCTCTCTCTCTACAAATACATGAGAATATGTGTGCATTTGTGATTGGTTTGGTGTTAGATTTAATTCACAGCGAGAGAGTCTCTACAACGGAAGAGGAGCGAATATACCCCAAAAGAACCCAAAGATGCAAAGGTGAACAACTCCTCAAGAAGCTGAGGGGCATCCTCGTAAATTACATCAATTTCTTCGGACCAAAATACCCTCAATTTTGTAGAAATTGACTCCCGAGGGTTTTATGGGAGTTCGCGGTCACGATTTCTCGGCACCGCCTCAACCGATCGCCCGTATCGCGCAAGTGTTAGACTGCTATGCTGACACGTGTCATCTAGTCGGCATTTTCCCCTATTTGTTATTGATATTTATAATTTCCTCCTATGCACTAGGATCTCAGATATTCCGCCCCAAGTGCCCAATCAAACTGTCTTTTTTCTGCCCACTTACCTAATTCGGATGAATTCATCTTAATACTTAATCTACGGAACACGATAAGAGTAAATAACGGTTACTTACTAAAGAATTTAGTGATAATGATGGCGGTCATATGTGTATTTTCTTCTGTAATCATGTACGAATTCCATATGAAATTCGCTTCCCGTGTAACGTTGCTTTAAAACTCTCGTTTTGCTTATACAATGTAAACTTATAGTTTGTAGCGAAAATTTAAAAGCAAAAATTGTGGTCGTCCTCAAAAGTTCATTATAATATCATGATTTTGTGGTTTTTCATCTAATATTATAAAAAAAAAATTAGATGATTTGACTAAACAATGTGTCACAAATATGGTAAGACCTAAATGAATATAGGATTTTAGAAAGTTTAATTTGATATATATTTTCTTCTACAAAATTTCAAAGTCAAAGTAGCATGGTAATTCGAGGGTTTAAAAATCCTTATTAGCGCAGCGCATATAAAAATAATTTGGTAAGACTTCCCTCCCAAAAAAATTGGTATGGTAGGACTCTGAATACGGGCAAAATATCTAAGCATAAAAACTAATCAAATATATAATTGAAATTATCACCTATCTCTATTTGTAATAATAATTGAAATTATCACCTATCTAATTGCATGAACCTCACACATACAAAATATGAGAATATAACAGCAAAAATACCACCGCATGTATTACGAAAATAGAGAACAATAGACTAAGATTAATTATCTAATTCGATGATAAAACACCTATGTTTAGGGAGCTACGCCCAAAGTAAATTATCCACTAAATGAAATTAAGATATACAAATGACTTACACGAAAAAACATGATTTTTCTAGTCTATATATCTTCTCAAAACTCCACCAAAAATAAATAATTGAGAGCAAGACAACGACCTACAACACATTCACCACCAAAACCCTATGAAAATCGTTCACCAATAGCCCTATGAAAGCAACAATCGAATAAAATTACACGACCCCAACCGATCGCTCAAAAAATAATGAAAAAGTAATCGAACAAGATCACACTCACTCACGAACTCTATGATCTGAAACGCACGAAAATATTTTGCCAAATTAGGAGAATAACAATGAAAGCAACAACCAAAAATGTTCGCCTCCTTCTCCTTAAATAGGTGAACCCTATAAGAGTTATATCTTGAATAGAACTCCAATAAAGATAATATAATAAATCTATAATAATAATCCATCAATAATTTGTGCATACTGGAGATATAATTTGGGATATATCCAAAAAAGTCGTGTTAAACACCAAGTGAAATATGCTGCTAAAAATTCTCTCGAGACTGTACTTCTCGTTGTACCAAACCCGCCAAAAACAATGAAAGAATAGTGCTTTCCATTGTACCTGACCCGCCAAGAACATCCGGTGATACTGATTGAATTATCTACATAATAACAATATACATTTGAAACTAATACTCAACAACAACAACAACAACAACAACAACAACAACAACAATAATAATATTAACACGAGGGGAAATGCGAAAGTAAAACAACCACAAATGTGATAGGTTGAGTTGGATTTTTTTTTTCTTTTTCAAATAAGGAAATGTATGATTATTGGTTTTTTTTTCCATGTAGAAGATGTAAAATTAATCTTTTCGTGTTCACGATTCATCGCTAAATAATACGTCATGGGTTTATTTTCTAATAAATTAGAGAGTGTTTGGCTAATTTTACTTTAAAGAGTTTATAAGTTCTATATATATATATATATTATTTTTTTATTTTTAATAATATCTTTTTGTGTGCGTGTATTGACCAAGCGGTAAGGGGTTAATGTCTAGGTCAAATGTCTTGAGTTCGAGTCTCATGTAGCGCGACCTTTAAATTTTTTTATTTAATACAGTTTATTTATAAAAAAAATATATAATTTTTTTAAAGCTTATAAGATATAAGTTTTCAATAACTTATAAGGTGTGTTTACTTTGATGAAAAATGAGAGAAAAAATATATTTTCACTCATTTTCACATGTTTACTATAATGGAAATTTTTCTTCGGGCATGGTGAAATATTTTCTCGGGCAGTTCATTTTCTCTCCAATGTTGGATAATATTATCCTAGGGTTGGAGTATATAAAATATTTTTCAATATTTTCTCCTATTTTCATTTCTTGTAAACATATGATTTTAAAAAAGGAGAAAAATATATATTTTCTCATATTTTCTTATCAATTCTTTTCCAATGAAAATTTTACGACCAAAGTAAACGCATTCTACGTTGTTAAAGTACTATTTGAATAATTGAGTTTATAAGCTATAGAGATAATCTTTTACTCCCTTCGTCCATAAAGAGTGTAACACTTTTGGCGGACACAAATTTTAAGAAAATAGTTGGTAGATGTATATAGAGTAGAAATTAGTGGTTGTGGTTGAATTGAGTGTGCAACCATAAAGAAATGAGTGGTTGTAATTAACAGGGGAAAGTGGGGCCATGTCCTAAAAATGAAAATGTTAACACTCTTTGTGGATGCTCAATCGGGTAATTGTGTTACACTTTTGGTAGACGGAGAAAGTACTATAGAGAAAATCTTTATTAGAGAAAGAGAATCAAACTATACGTGTATTGGTTGTAGAGTCTGTAGGATTTTTTTGGACTTTGAAAGTTTGGGGGTATTCAATCCAGACTTTTAAAAGTCTTTAAAAATCTAAAGGTATTTAATACGGATTTTAAAAAGTCTTAAAAAATTCTTAGGTATCCAAAAGTCTATTGATTTTAAAACTCTATGGATTTTGATGGATTCTCTTTCAAAAATACAAAGAGAGAAATCTCACCTCATCACACGAGATTTGTGTGGATTCTTTCACCTCTCTTCTATCCAGCGCTCGCTCGAAACCAACGAGCATTGGTGCTTTGAGTATCAAGCATCTCAGCGGTTGATGGGCTCCAGCTCCAGTTCCAGCGGTAGCTGGGCTCCAGTCGGTGCTGGGTTGCTGCCTTTCTAATTCCTATCAAGTCGATGAAAATCCATGAAAATCAATTAAAAAAAAAAAAAAAAGTCAACCAAACACTACATAGAGTCTATGGACTCCATAGACTCTATGTAGTGTTTGGTTGACTTTTTTTTACAAATCCATAGACCTTTTAAAGTCCAAAAAAATCCAACAGAATCTCAAACCAATACCCCCCTTAGTATTTGTAAAATGATTGTTGCTTATAAGATTATGAAAAAATAAATTGGGATAGTGAAACTTATTTTTTTGAGGAGTTTATAAGCTCTTGAAGCTTATTTTAGAGTTTATTGTAAGTGATGAGGACTGAAATATGCACCAGCGCTGTGCACTATATAATGGGAACATTTCTATTTATGCTTATGATTAGTGTTATTATTATTAAGCTAACCAGTGCAGGTTTAATTGAAGACTTGGGATAATAAAAGAAATAATAGAGCTTCCGGCGCAGTCAAGCAAGCATAGGCGATTCAGACCAAGGTCAATGTATTAAAGGGGGCTTAAGCCCAATTATCTTAGTAAATGGGCTTGAGGCCCTAGAGCTTATTTACATGCTTATAAATAGAGACTTAGGAGTAGGTTAGAGGGGGATCATCTCATTTTTTACTCATTCATCTCTTGTAAAATGTAATTCTCTTGATTATAGTGAAAAAACCCCAAAACACCCCGTGGACGTAGGTCTTCTCGACCGAACCACGTAAATCCGGTGTCGTTTACTGCTTTTTAGTTTAGGTGTTGGTTTCTCGTTTCACCAACTGGCGCCGTCTGTGTTCATCGGGGTACTGTTCATTGTCGATTTACTGTTCATCGCAAAAAAAAAAATCCAGATTCAGGCGAGAGAGGGGATTTCCGATTTTCAGAATCGGGGCCATGAAGTCTTCGATTTGAGCTCTTTCCGGGGAGATTCCTCTTACTTCTTTCGATCCCCAATTTCGGATCAATTATTCTCTCATAGAAATCGCGAAGCCTCAATTTCAATTAAAAAGTTCGTGTTCTCCAGCGAGAGATCTCGCCGGAATTTATCAGCCAAGCAATAATCCTAGATCCAGTTCGTCTTCAACGAGGAAAGGGGAAATAAAAACCCATGGTCGAAATCCCTAAATTCAGATCTGGGTCACAGAGCTTTCGCCGCTCGTCCCTCCGCAACCAGCGGATTACCGCTCCTCCGCAACCACGGATTTGTCGCTCCTCTGCAGCTAGGGAATCTTCGCCCTCCTCCGACCGAGCACCGAAGAACCTCTCCACAGATGGCCGAAGATCCGCTGCACGACTAAGCCACTGCCGCTGATCTCGTCGTCGTCGAGCGGCGCGATGTCCGGGTGTTCAAGCTCTGCAGCGCACCTTTTTTACGTCGGAATCGCGCTGATGTCTGCCGGAATCACGCCGGCGAGGGACCTCCCTCTAGTTCAAGCTGAGAGAGAAAGAATTCGAAAACTGGGCGGAGCCTTATTTGCAGGCTGCTAAGCCATGATTCAGAGACTGTTGTAGAGCACATACAGCTAAGTTTTCATTTCCACTACTTGTTTTAATTCCTTAAAATCTTCTAATCGATAAGTTTGTCTATGGGATCCACATATCTGCTTGGGATTTTTTGCATATGGTACTCATGAATTTGTGGAGTCAAATTTAGATGTTATTAATAGTGATTTGACTGAAAATGGGTGAATCAGACTATATAATAGCTTTGCCTAATTAGGTATTGTTAATCCATTTTTGTGCTGATGCAGGAGGGATAATGGGGCGAGCTCCAATGACTTTAAGCCCATATGTGATGTTTGAAATGGGGCCAACCTATAATTATCGACATGATTTAGCAAATGATAAATATTATGTGTTTAATATTGTGGAGATTATTCCATGCTAGGGATGGTCTATTTTTAGATTGAGAATTAGTATTGAATCAAGCTTTAAGTGAGTAGATTACTATGATTTGACTTGTGAAAGCCTTTACATTGTAAATCTCATATATAATGTTCTATTGTGAAATCTGGAATTAAACCTTATGATCTCCCCGAGTAGGCTTTACATAAGCATTTATAATATGATTTTTGTCATGAACAAAGGCGTGGCAATAGTTTACACGATCGAAGTTTTAGGTTATCTTTGCAATTAGTTTACGGCCCTATCTCTAAGGGCTCTCATATTTTACTAATATATTTGTGCTTAAGAATTTTTGTAGCACAGGATAAACAAATTTGGGGGATGATTTGAACAATTATGGTAAATACCATAATGTAAAACAGGGTAACCCACTGGTAAGTGGTAATTCAGGTATTTCGCTGAACTCTATTAATGGGAGGAGCATGATTGGGATATGTGATATCTTATCACTTGGGCAAAATCATGATTTATATGATCTTTGATGGGATTTGAAAATTTGAATGAATTCAGAGGGATATGAATATGAGAATCAAGTTGTAGCAATGGATTATATAATCTAGTGTTCGAATTCTCTTCGCAGCCCTGTCTCAAGGGGCTCTCATATTTTACTAATATTCTTGTTCAAGAGTTCTTACAGCACATGATAAACAGCTTTGGGAAAAAACTTGAACATAGTAATCACCATAACACGAAAAGCTAATCCACTTGTAAGTGGTAATTCAGGTACTTCGCTGAACTTTATCTCGTGGAAGCATGTGAGCATGATGGGGAAGTATTATGCTTTATCACTAATTATGATTTTAGGGTATTTTATGGGAACATGTAAGCATGATAGGGATTTGGGAAATATTCTACTTCTTTACTTGGGCAAAACCATGACTTATATGATCTATGTTGGGATTTATGCAATAATAATTATGTCTTGGAAGCTGCACACCTTCTGCATATGTGCTAGAACTTGAATTGCAACTTGAATTATGTTACTTGGGAATTGTAGTTATGATAATTTTCTCACAATCATCACAAGCATGAGCACCAAACACACACACCTAACATGTTCATAACAGAGTATTGCACATGTCACCAGAGGGGGGAGTAGGGTGTATACCCGTAGTCCCCAATTTTTAAATTCAAAAATTGCTCCTCAGCAAGTCAAGGGGAAAAGCAGAGGAATCGCGCTGCAAATCAGAGGGAAGCGCTCGTAAGCCGCGAAAGTTGGTTGTGCCATCCGGGCCTTCCATGCTCCGCGCAGAGGGAGGGAAGCTATTTAATCGTAAGCCGCGAAAGTTGGTTGTGCCATCCGGGCCCTCCATGCTCCACGCAGAGGGTTACTATTTAATCGTAAGCCGCGAAAGTTGGTCGTGCCATCCGGGCCTTCCATGCTCCGCGCAGAGGTTGCACATAATCGTAAGCCACGAAAGTTGGTTGCACCCCCCGGGTCCTCCATGCTCCGTGCAGAGGTTGCACTTAACCGTAAGCCACGAAAGTTGGTCGCACCCCCCGGGTCTTCCATGCTCCGTGCAGGGTGTTCTTTCAATCGTAAGCCGCGAAAGTTGGTCGTGCCATCCGGGCCTTCCATGCTCCGCGCAGAGGTGGCACTTAATCGTAAGCCGCGAAAGTTGGTTACACCCCCCGGGTCCTCCATGCTCCGCGCAGAGGTTGTCCTTAACCGTAAGCCACGAAAGTTGGTCGCACCCCCCGGGTCTTCCATGCTCCGTGCAGGGTGTTCTTTCAATCGTAAGCCGCGAAAGTTGGTCGTGCCATCCGGGCCTTCCATGCTCCGCGCAGAGGTGGCACTTAATCGTAAGCCGCGAAAGTTGGTTACACCCCCCGGGTCCTCCATGCTCCGCGCAGAGGTTGTCCTTAACCGTAAGCCACGAAAGTTGGTCGCACCCCCCGGGTTTTCCATGCTCCGTGCAGGGTGTTCTTTCAATCGTAAGCCGCGAAAGTTGGTCGTGCCATCCGGGCCTTCCATGCTCCGCGCAGAGGTGGCACTTAATCGTAAGCCGCGAAAGTTGGTTACACCCCCCGGGTCCTCCATGCTCCGCGCAGAGGTTGTCCTTAACCGTAAGCCACGAAAGTTGGTCGCACCCCCCGGGTTTTCCATGCTCCGTGCAGGGTGTTCTTTCAATCGTAAGCCGCGAAAGTTGGTCGTGCCATCCGGGCCTTCCATGCTCCGCGCAGAGGTTGCACATAATCGTAAGCCACGAAAGTTGGTTGCACCCCCCCTGGGTCCTCCATGCTCCGTGCAGAGGTTGCACTTAACCGTAAGCCACGGAAGTTGGTCGCACTCCCCGGGTTTTCCATGCTCCGTGCAGGGGGTTACTATTTAATCGTAAGCCGCGAAAGTTGGTTGCACCCCCCGGGTCCTCCATGCTCCGCGCATAGGGTTACTATTTAATCGTAAGCCGCGAAAGTTGGTTGCACCCCCCGGGTCTTCCATGCTCCGCGCAGAGTGCTTAAGCTTGGATGGGAAGCAGCAAAGGAGGGAAGCAGCAAATGAATGCATACAAAGGAGGGAAGCAGCTGAGGAATACTCCGCCGTGATTTCACTGCTCTGCCGTGATTTCACTGCTCTACTGTGATTTCACTGCTCTGCCGTGATTTCACCGCTCTACCGTGATTTCACTGCTCTGCCGTGATTTCACTGCCCTACCGTGATTTCACTGCTCTGCAGTGATCCCAATGCTCAACCACCGTCCGTGATCCCAATGCTCTGCCGCCGTCCGTGATCCCAATGCTCAACCACCGTCCGTGATCCCAATGCTCTGCCGCCGTCCGTGATCCCAATGCTCTGCCGCCGTCCGTGATCCCAATGTTCTGCCGCCGTCTGTGATTCCAATGCTCTACCGGGATCTCAATCCTTTGTCGGGATTTCAATGCTCTTCCGGGATTTCAATCCTCTGTCGGGATTTCAATGCTCTGGCATGATTTCAATACTCTGCCGCATTTCTCTGCTCTGAAGGACAGTTCTCTGCTCTGAAAGGGCATTTCTCTGCTCTGACCGGGCTGCTCTGAGGGAAAATTCTCTGCTCTGAAGGACAGTTCTCTGCTCTGAAAGGGCATTTCTCTGCTCTGACCGGGCTGCTCTGAGGGACAATTCTCTGCTCTGAGGGACAGTTCTCTGCTCTGAAGGACAGTTCTCTGCTCTGAAAGGGCATTTCTCTGCTCTGACCGGGCTGCTCTGAGGGACAATTCTCTGCTCTGAGGGACAGTTCTCTGCTCTGAGGGACAGTTCTCTGCTCTGAAAGGGCATTTCTCTGCTCTGACCGGGCTGCTCTGAGGGACAATTCTCTGCTCTGAGGGACGTTTCTCTGCTCTGAAAAGACATTTCTCTGCTCTGACGGGCATTTCTCTGATCTGATATGCATTTCTCTGCTCTGATCGGGCTGGGGTACTTCTCTGCTCTGACCGGGCTGGGGTATTTCTCTGCTCTGACCGGGCTAGGCATTTCTCTGCTCTGATCGGGCTGGGGTATTTCTCTGTTCTACTCTACGGGCTACACTATTTTGCACCTCTGCTTTATGGGTTGTTTTTATCTATTCTAATCACTGCTCAGCGAGAAGTAAGCCGCCTCTTGGGCGTGCCAATGTTATCTATTGGTCTTCTCACGCGCTGGATTTTTTACGCGCTCAACAACAGGGTATATTGTTCAGACTCGACAAATATTTATGACGGGTTTTCTCACATGATCAGAGTATCATATTTCTCAACTTCGACACGGGTCTTCCTATGTTATTCGGGTATTCTTGCAGCGGTCTTCTGGTTCATCCAACACAAAGCATTTATATTGCTTATCTATGCAAAGTATTCAATATGGGGTATTCTCAGCGCTGGTCTTCTTATGCGCCCAAAGAAATGGAAATTATTTATCTTTGTCAACATTCAACAAACAAGAAGGAAATCTAACTTGGAACTACAATTCCAAAGTCAAGGGGAAAATGCTTATCTTTGCTTTCTTACAATATTAAAACTCTTATGTCTTCATGATTTGTAGGGATTAAGGAAAACAGCACAGCGCTGGCTTTAACAATACTTGGCTGGCTGAACACGAAGAATACCCGGTTCAACCAGACCAGGGGGGGAGTAGCTGATGAGGACTGAAATATGCACCAGCGCTGTGCACTATATAATGGGAACATTTCTATTTATGCTTATGATTAGTGTTATTATTATTAAGCTAACCAGTGCAGGTTTAATTGAAGACTTGGGATAATAAAAGAAATAATAGAGCTTCCGGCGCAGTCAAGCAAGCATAGGCGATTCAGACCAAGGTCAATGTATTAAAGGGGGCTTAAGCCCAATTATCTTAGTAAAATGGCTTGAGGCCCTAGGGCTTATTTACATGCTTATAAATAGAGACTTAGGAGTAGGTTAGAGGGGGATCATCTCATTTTTTACTCATTCATCTCTTGTAAAATGTAATTCTCTTGATTATAGTGAAAAAACCCCAAAACACCCCGTGGACGTAGGTCTTCTCGACCGAACCACGTAAATCCGGTGTCGTTTACTGCTTTTTAGTTTAGGTGTTGGTTTCTCGTTTCACCAGTAAGTTTTTATGATCTTATTTTGCCAAACACTTTGAATGAGATTATATGCTCCTAAATACCTTATAAATTGTTTTAAAAAGCTTATAATCTTGGGCAAACACCCTCTTAATTGATATTAATTTGTATTGTTGAAGACTTGATGGCGTACAGAATTTGAAGGTAAAAGGTAATAATGAGATTGGATTGTTTTGGCTATATAATTGGGTCTTCTGTGATACTAATAGGTCCTAATTTAATACTCCCTTCGTCTTATTAATAATGTCTCGCTACTTTCGGGCACATTGGTGAAACGAGAAACCAACACCTAAACTAAAAAGCAGTAAATGACACGGATTTACGTGGTTCGGTCCAGAAGACCTACGTCCACGGGGTTTTGGTGGTTTTCCACTATAATCGAGAGAGTATTACATTTTACAAAAGATGAATGAATAATCAGATGATCCTCCTCTAACCCACTCCTAAGTCTCTATTTATAAGCATGTAAATAAGCCCTAGGGCCTCAAGCCCATTTACTAAGATAATTGGGCTTAAGCCCCTTTAATACATTGACCTTGGTCTGAATCGCCTATGCTTGCTTGACTACGCCGGAAGTTCTATTATTTCTTTTATTATCCCAAATCTCCAATTAAACCTGCACTGGTTAGCTTAATAATAATAATACTAATCATAAACATAAATAGAAATGTTCCCATTATATAGTGCACAGCGCTGGTGCATATTTCAGTCCTCATCAGCTACTCCCCCCCTGGTC
The DNA here is from genome assembly GCF_028751815.1 of Salvia miltiorrhiza. NCBI lineage: Eukaryota > Viridiplantae > Streptophyta > Magnoliopsida > Lamiales > Lamiaceae > Salvia > Salvia miltiorrhiza. The sequence continues at coordinate 29,489,135 of NC_080394.1, read as the reverse complement.
TGGTTGAACCGGGTATTCTTCGTGTTCAGCCAGCGAAGTATTGTTAAAGCCAGCGCTGTGCTGTTTTCCTTAATCCCTGCAAATCATGAAGACATGAGAGTTTTAATATTATAAGAAAGCAAAGATAAGCATTTTTCCCTTGACTTTGGAATTGTAGTTCCAAGTTAGATTTCCTTCTTGTTTGTTGAATGTTGACAAAGATAAATAATTTCCATTTCTTTGGGCGCATAAGAAGACCAGCGCTGAGAATACCCCATATTGAATACTTTGCATAGATAAGCAATATAAATGCTTTGTGTTGGATGAACCAGAAGACCGCTGCAAGAATACCCGAATAACATAGGAAGACCCATGTCGAAGTTGAGAAATATGATACTCTGATTATGTGAGAAAACCCGTCATAAATATTTGTCGAGTCTGAACAATATACCCTGTTGTTAAGCGCATAAAAAATCCAGCGCGTGAGAAGACCAATAGATAACATTGGCACGCCCAAGAGGCGGCTTACTTCTCGCTGAGCAGTGATTAGAATAGATCAAAACAACCCATAAAGCAGAGGCGCAAAATAGTGTAGCCCGTAGAGTAGACCAGAGAAATACCCCAGCCCGATCAGAGCAGAGAAATGCCTATCAGAGCAGAGAAATACCTATCAGATCAGAGAAATTCCCATCAGAGCAGCTCGATCAGAGCAGAGAAATACCTATCAGATCAGAGAAATTCCCATCAGAGCAGCTCGGTCAGAGCAGAAAAATACCCCATCCCGGTCAGAGCAGAGAAGTACCCCATCCTGGTCAGAGCAGAGAAGTACCCCAGCCCAATCAGAGCAGAGAAATGCATATCAGATCAGAGAAATTCCCATCAGAGCAGCTCGGTCAGAGCAGAGAAATACCCCATCCCGGTCAGAGCAGAGAAGTACCCCAGCCCGATCAGAGCAGAGAAATGCCCTTTCAGAGCAGAGAACTGTCCTTCAGAGCAGAGAATTGTCCCTCAGAGCAGCCCGGTCAGAGCAGAGAAATGCCCTTTCAGAGCAGAGAACTGTCCTTCAGAGCAGAGAATTGTCCCTCAGAGTAGAGAATTGTCCCTCAGAGCAGCCCGGTCAGAGCAGAGAAATGCCCTTTCAGAGCAGAGAACTGTCCTTCAGAGCAGAGAATTGTCCCTCAGAGCAGCCCGGTCAGAGCAGAGAAATGCCCTTTCAGAGCAGAGAAACGTCCCTCAGAGCAGAGAAACGTCCCTCAGAGCAGAGAACTGTCCCTCAGAGCAGAGAACTGCGGCAAAGTATTGAAATCATGCCAGAGCCTTGAAATCCCGACAGAGGATTGAAATCCCGGAAGAGCATTGGAATCACGGACGGTGGTTGAGCATTGGGATCACGGACGGCGGCAGAGCATTGGGATCACGGACGGCGGTTGAGCATTGGGATCACGGACGGTGGCTGAGCATTGGGATCACGGACGGTGGTTGAGCATTGGGATCACGGACGGTGGCTGAGCATTGGGATCACGGACGATGGCTGAGCATTGGGATCACGGACGGTGGCTGAGCATTAGGATCACTGCAGAGCAGTGAAATCACGGTAGGGCAGTGAACTCACGGTAGAGCGGTGAAATCACGGCAGAGCAGTGAAATCACAGTAGAGCAGTGAAATCACGGCAGAGCAGTGAAATCACGGCGGAGTATTCCTCAGTTGCTTCCCTCCTTTGTATGCATTCCTTTGCTGCTTCCCTCCTTTGCTGCTTCCCATCCAAGCTTGAGCACTCTGCGCGGAGCATGGAAGACCCGGGGGGTGCAACCAACTTTCGCGGCTTACGATTAAATAGTAACCCTCTGCGTGGAGCATTGAAGGCCCGGGTGGCACGACCAACTTTCACGGCTTACGATTAAATAGTAACCCTCTGCGTGGAGCATGGAAGGCCCGGGTGGCACGACCAACTTTCACGGCTTACGATTAAATAGTAACCCCCTGCACGGAGCATGGAAAACCCGGGGGGTGCGACCAGCTTTCGTGACTTACGGTTAAGGACAACCTCTGCGCGGAGCATGGAGGACCCGGGGGGTGTAACCAACTTTCGCGGCTTACGATTATGTGCCACCTCTGCGCGGAGCATGGAAGGCCCGGTTGGCACGACCAACTTTCGCGGCTTACGATTGAAAGAACACCCTGCACGGAGCGTGGAAAACCCGGGGGGTGCGACCAGCTTTCGTGGCTTACGGTTAAGGACAACCTCTGCGCGGAGCATGGAGGACCCGGGGGGTGTAACCAACTTTTGCGGTTTACGATTATGTGCCATCTCTGCGCGGAGCATGGAAGGCCCGGATGGCACAACCAACTTTCGCGGCTTACGATTGACAGGAACACCCTGCACGGAGCATGGAAAACCCGGGGGGTGTGACCAACTTTCGTGGCTTACGGTTAAAGCAACCTCTGCGCGGAGCATGGAAAACCCGGGGGTGCAACCAACTTTCGCGGCTTATGATTAAGTGCTATCTCTGCGCGGAGCATGGAGGGCCCGGGCGGCACAACCAACTTTCGCGGCTTACGATTGACAGGAACACCCTGCACGGAGCATGGAAAACCCGGGGGGTGTGACCAACTTTCGTGGCTTACGGTTAAAGCAACCTCTGCGCGGAGCATGGAAAACCCGGGGGGTGCAACCAACTTTCGCGGCTTATGATTAAGTGCTATCTCTGCGCGGAGCATGGAAGGCCCGGATGGCACGACCAACTTTCGCGGCTTACGATTGAATAGCTTCCCTCCCTCTGCGCGGAGCATGGAAGGCCCGGATGGCACAACCAACTTTCGCGGCTTACGAGCGCTTCCCTCCCTCTGCTGGAGCGTGATCCCTTTGTTTTTCCCTTTACTTGTTGAGAAGTCATTTTTGAATTTGAAAATTGGGGACTACGGGTATACACCCTACTCCCCCCTCTGGTGACATGTGCAATACTCTGTTATGAACATGTTAGGTGTGTGTGTTTGGTGCTCATGCTTGTGATGATTGTGAGAAAATTATCATAGCTACAATTCCCAAGTAACATAATTCAAGTTGCAATTCAAGCTCTAGCACATATGCAGAAGGTGTGCAGCTTCGTGTACTTAGTCAATTCGTAATCCAGCCCTAGGCACATATGCAGAAGGTGTGCAGCTTCCAAGACATAATTATTATTGCATAAATCCCAGCACAGATCATATAAGTCACGGTTTTGCCCAAGTAAAGAAGTAGAATATTTCCCAAATCCCTATCATGCTTACATGTTCCCATAAAATACCCTCAAATCATAGTTAGTGATAAAGCATAATACTCCCCCAGCATGCTCACATGCTTCCACGAGATCAAGTTCATCGAAGTACCTGAATTACCACTTACAAGTGGTTTACCGTTTTCACGTTATGGCGGTTCCCATATTTTGTTCAAAGCTTTCCCAAATTTAATTTCCATGTGCTACAAGATCTCTTAGGCACAGATATTAGTATAAATATGAAAGCCCCTTTAAGACAGGGCTGCAAAGAGAATTCGAACCCTAGACTATATAATCCATTGCCACAACTTGATTCCCATAAAAGATCATATAAATCATGATTTTGCCCAAGTGATAAAATATCACATATCCCAATCATGCTCCTCCCATTGATAGAGTTCAGCGAAATACCTGAATTACCACTTACAAGTGGATTAGCTTTTCGTGTTATGGTGAATACCATACTTGTTCAAGTTTTTTCCCAAAGTTGTTTATCATCTGCTGTAAGAACTCTTAAGCAAAAATATTAGTAAAATATGAGAGCCTATTAAGAAAGGGCTGGAATCCTATTATAAAAAGGAGTATACGCCTTACTCCCTCCCAATTACGATATTATATTAACAAAATAAATGAAGTGATCATGGACCTATGAGCTTTGCAACCTTGTCAAATATCTCAACTAATTCAAACATCACAATTGATTACATGCCCTTTTCTAAGTGCATATAACAGCAAATATGTCAAAGAATAGCTTTAACTTTTAGCCTCCCCACCAGGAAAAATCAACACATATAAGCCCGAGACAAGGATCATGATCCCGGTATGTAATTAGCACCACTACGATACACCTATTTCCATATACATGCCCTTTTAAAAACCAATATGCTATTTTTTATTATATTGTTACTACACCAGCAATCAACTTCGAAGTGCATAGCTTTTTGTGGTCAAACTATAGGTATTCATATAAGCTAACCAAGTCCATATTTAAAACCACTACACATTTGAATGTATAGAGCAATTGCATAAATAAATCCCTTTGCATAGTGGGACCTAACAATCATGCCAAAATAGCATCTACAGATATAACAGTTGAATAGGACATGCTTTATATATCTAGGATTGACTGCAATTCAAATCCTACATTGTTTCAAAAACTACAGAGGATTACCTCGACCCCGCTTCCAGCACTTATCCCCAAAATTCTTCAAGAACCAAACTCTGTTCGTGATGAATCCCCTCCAAGTGGAAATAAACAAATGCAGCAACCACTGCCTCACTTCACAGAGCGTCCCTATATCAGCGTCGCCTTCTGAGTACTTTGCCGGGCTACAATCGTTCGATATGTAATTCCTTTAGGAAATCAAGCGAAATCAAAGAGACTGTAAGCAACATGAATAAAATGATTGAAAGAAATAAGCCCTCCATCAAATTGATTGAGATGTGCTGTCATAAATGGAAGTCTTCCCTATTAGATTGAATTAAACTGCATCTGCTCCTTTCGGTTGTCGCTGCTCCGGTATGATTACACCACCCGCAGATCAGTCATGGGTTCAACAGCAAAGATTTATCTCCAGACTTGTGTTGCTAGGCTGCAGGCGTTAGATTTCCCCTCAACGTATTCCATCCATGTCTCTCTCCCCTCGATCTCTGTAAGGCTTTATTCCCCAACCGCAAGGCGGCTATCGGTCGTGGCTTTTGATCTGCGACTACATCGTGAGAGATGAGAGAATGGCGTGACTGAAGAGGTTAGATCGAGCTTCGCGCGACTGCGGAGGAATGATAATTCATCAGCTGCGGAGGTGATTTGGAGATAGATGTTGCATGATTTGGTGCTTCTGGATTTCTACGAGAATGAGAATAATTAATCAGTAGAGATAAAACGTTAAATGAGAAAAATAAAGAAAGGGTCATGGCTGCGGGAGCTTCTCCCTAGAACTGCGTCGGAATTCAGATTTGCGGCAATCGTTAGTAGTGGAGGCGGATCTCCGCCGCCGGATGCTCAGATCCAGGGGCCAACGGCTATAGCACCGAATCTGGCCTCAAGCAGAGAGGGTTGAGGGCGGCGAAGAGGCGCCAATCGCTAACTCAGATGAGGTGTCCCGAAGCTGGCTGACCCAGATAGAGGGAGGCTGACTTCGATCTGGAATTAGGATGAAGAAGGCTGGATCTGTGCCCGGCGGCGGCATACGCTGGAGTCCTGAGGTGGCAACGGCTGCCGGAGAATTATGGAGAAGAGAGATAGACGACCATTGTCGCCGGAAATCGGAAAAATAGAAGCACATAAAATCCCAATCGGAAGGAAAAGGAGGAATCTCGCCGGAAATTTTTTGCCCAGAAAAGTGAGAAAGCTTGCTCCCATTTTTCAATTATTTCGGATGAACAGTAATCTAGCCTCAATGAACAGTAACCCACGTCCCTAATTTCCCCAATTTCTCTCCGATGAACAGTAATCGGTGATGAACAGTGAATCTCCAATTTTTTTTTTGTAAGCTCGTCGGAACTCACGACATAGCTCCGATCCTTTCCCACAGACGGCGCCAGTTGGAGAAACGATAAACCAACACCTAAACTAAAAAGCAGTAAATGACACGGATTTACGTGGTTCGGTCCAGAAGACCTACGTCCACGGGGTTTTGGTGGTTTTCCACTATAATCGAGAGAGTATTACATTTTACAAAAGATGAATGAATAATCAGATGATCCTCCTCTAACCCACTCCTAAGTCTCTATTTATAAGCATGTAAATAAGCCCTAGGGCCTCAAGCCCATTTACTAAGATAATTGGGCTTAAGCCCCTTTAATACATTGACCTTGGTCTGAATCGCCTATGCTTGCTTGACTACGCCGGAAGTTCTATTATTTCTTTTATTATCCCAAATCTCCAATTAAACCTGCACTGGTTAGCTTAATAATAATAATACTAATCATAAACATAAATAGAAATGTTCCCATTATATAGTGCACAGCGCTGGTGCATATTTCAGTCCTCATCACACATAAATTAAGAAGAGTGTAGATAGTATAGTTAATGTTCGCCAATCTTTTTCTGTTTCACTCTCCTCACCTCACGTCTCTCTCTAACAGAACACAACACAGACAAACCTCATATTCTCAAATTCTCAGATGCCGCCTTTCTCCTGGGCCGACGAGTCACCACTGTGAGGCGTTGTTTCCCTCAGCAACGCTCCTCTCTCTTTTCTTCACCCCCAATTCTCTCTCTCTCTCTCTCTCTCTCTCTCTCTCTCTCTCTCTCTCTAACAGCACACACATAGTTGGCGATTCGTATCTGTGTCTTTCTAAAGGCACACACACTTGGTTTAAAAAAGTGTGCCTATGCGCGGGCTTTAGTTGAGGCCCAGGGTAGAGCTTTTTTTAGGCAAGGCGCGCCCACCTACAGGAGGCGCACGAAGGCGCATGGAAGCACATGAGGCGCGCCTAGGCACAAAAGCCTCAAAGCGCACGCCTTCTGTATTTTACTAGGATTTAGGAGCCCTCTAATGTTTGATTGGCGCTATGAGGTGGTGCAGAAGTCTCTGCCGCAATTGTTGAATGCAAACGTTTCACTTTTGGGCCATTTTGCAACAATTGATGTGGCTTTAATAAGCCACGGCCGCAATTGTTGACATTGTTGACAGGCAATTTAAAGTTTCACTTTTTAACTTGAAGCCACGCAGCCACAACTTTTATCTAAAAGTAGGCTCATCTAAATAATTATATTTAAATATTGGGTTAATGTGCAGATTCACCCTTGAAGTAGAGGCCCCTAGTGCATTTGTCCCCCCATTATCGACCTTGGCTCAAAGCCCCACCATAGTTCATAAACATGGTGCAATTTAACCGAACCATAAACGTCGTTTATCGTCCGTTTACTTAATTTTTTCTTTAAAAAAAATAAATATAGAATGACTCATCTCTATCTCTCTCACACACACACACTCAACCTCTACCGCTCTCCGCTGCAAAGTCGTCGAGATTAGAACCGCAACACAGTCGGCAGCCAAGACCAAGAAGAAAAACAGATACGACATAGAAAACCTAAGCTAACTCACTAGAAAGCTCAAGACAAAAAACTTCAAGTCAAGAAACAATTAAGGATATCCAAATTGAATATTGATTTTCATCAACTCAAGCGACAAGATTGATCTTTGAAAGGAAGAGAAATGAACACATGAATAAACCTTGGAGACAATGTCCTCACTGAGAGCAAGATTGGTCCCACAGTACTTGCAACTGTATATCTTCCCTTCAAGACTCACCACAAACACCCTCCCCGTTTCTCAATAGAATAAATAAGAAGCAATTCAGGAAAAGGGTTTCCAAGAAATTGGTCAAGAAACACGCGAAATCCAATTCATATGTTGAAAGATAAGAAATTGATAAAAAGGGTCATAGACTATTATAAAGCAGCTTACCTCAAGATTCAATAAAGTCAACAGAAAACGTGGGCTAGGAGGAACGAATGGAATCAGTAATGTAATCTGAAATTGAAGACGATTAAGTTCAACACTCATCGAAAAACTGTGGCAACACATAGACACCTAAACTAATGAATGAATGTGAATATGAATACACCGCCGCTGGCGGTGCTGCGGTTCCGATCTCGACGGCTTTGCAGCGGAGAGCGATAGAGGTTGAGTGTGTGTGTGTGTGTGTGTGTGAGAGAGAGAGAGAGAATGAGAGTCATTCTAGAATTAAAAAAAATTAAGTAAACGGACAGTAAACATCGTTTGTGGGCTGGGTTAAACTGCACCATGTTTATGGACTATGGAGGGATTTTTTAGACAAGGTCGAGAATGTGGGGGTAAACGCTCTAGGGGCCTTTACTTCAGGGGTGAATCTGCACCTTAACCCTTAATTTTTTGACAAATTTGAGAATTTGATGTTTTAGAGATATTGTTAACTCTTGTTTTAATTATTTTAAAATTTATAAATTCATAATTTATATTCTTTTATTGTTATGTAGTATTATTTGTTATTTATAATTATTATGATTTTTTTTATCTTTGGTGTGAGGCTTACATTGCGTGTTTTAATTTAAGTGTTTTTGTGTTTTAAATATTTGTATTTAGTAGAAAATTTATTATAGGTAAATATATTAGAATTTTTTATATTTTAGTGCGTCTCGCCTACGAAAAGACCGCGCTAGAGCTTAAAGCCATGCGCCTATGCTCCAGGGCAGTTTGCGCCTCGAGCTTTTTTAAACCAAGCACACACACAACCCATCTTCTCCAATTCTCTCTCTCTCTCTCTCTCTCTCTCTCTCTCTCTCTCTCTCTCTCTTTCTAATAGCACCTGTATCTCTGTCGATTGAAGTTGATTCGAACTTTCGCGGTCATTCCCTGTCGTAGTCAACGTCATAGACAGTGGCAGATCCAGCTACCTACGGCAATTGGTGGAGAAGCAGAGGTACTTTGTCTCGTGTCTGGTGTCGATCTGGCCTCCGCCTGCATCAGGCACGTCCGCAATTAGGGATGTCAATGCAGCCTGAAACCCGTGGGCCGACCCGAATAACCCGACAAAATTAGAGGGTTAAGGTTGAAAAATCGCAACTCGAAAAAACCTCCAGCCCGATTAGCTCGCACCCGACTAACCCGGAACCCGATAGGGCTAGCCCGAAAACCCGGTGGGCTTGCCCGGGGGGCTGACGGAATTGTGACTGATGCATCCAGTTACAACTTCTGCAATGTTTAGATCTATGGTATTTGCTTAAATATATATATGTAGCCTCATTAAAAAAAAGTGAAATTAATTAGTTAGAATATATATGTGTGTGTGTGTGTGTGTGCAATCTCATTAAAAAAAGTGAAATTAATTACGATTTTTTTGTAGAAATTGATTATTAGTATTTCATTAGTTAGAAATTAATTATTAGTATCTCATTTTAAAGTGATACCAATTTTTTTTTTCTGTCAATGAGACGTGCATGGCAAATCCACTAATTATTCAGTAATAATCCAGATTGATTCTAGTGCATTGATACATGTTAAATTTTACTATCTCATTTTAATATAATTTTGTTTATGTAATCTTGAATATCTTATATTTTTGCATTTCATTCTTTGCTATATAATTTATATCTTTAATATCTATGTATATTTTATACATTATACATTAGATCATTAGGAATAATAAAATACAAATGATAATTTTATTTTTACGCCTTTAACTTGATTAGCCCGATTGGCTAGCCCGAAACTCGAAAGTTTAGGGTTAGGGTTGAAGATTTACAATCCGAAAAAATCTCCAACCCGATTAGCCCGCACCCAACTAACCCGGAACCCGATAGGGCTAGCCCGAAAACCCGGTGGGCTGGCCCGATTGACATCCCTACCCGCAATAGAGCGAGAGAGATAGAGACAGCGGATGAGAAATGACAAATGAATTAGGGTTAGCATATTAGGCGATGCAACGAAAATTAATTAATAGGTTGGGCCCATTATTAATAAGGAATTAAGTATTTAATTTTTTACTAAAAAATGTATGAGATATTACTAGTGGGATATTTCAATATAGTAATTGGGACATTACTAATGGGACGAAAGGAGTAGTTCACAAGATTTATGTATGGATCTTAAAAAACAAATACTCATTCCGTCCTAATTCAATAGGTCATGTTTCCTTATTTGAACGTCCTATTTCAATAGGCTACTTTCTAAAATGAAAAGTCAATACATAACAAATATCTCCAAATAAAATATCATTGTACCTCACACATAATTATCTCTTCTTTATTTATCTCTCCTGCCTTTTGGAATATATCCTTAAAAAAAGTTAACTTTCTCTTTCCTATTTTATTAAAAACTAGTCGTTTCTTAATGTATGTGCTCAAGCCCTGTGGCCTATTGAATTGGGACGGAGTGAGCGGTTTATAATTAAATATGAGAGAGAAATTAATTTTTAGAGGTATATTTGTGAAAAAGAATAGGAAAAATCCAATGAAGATATTATTTTTTTTAATTGAAAAGAAAAATAATTATATGCAGGTCATAATGACATTTGGTGTAAATAAGAAATTATGTGATTGTGTTGGTTGTGTATAGATTTTTCATTCTACAGAGTGGTCTATTGAAATGGAACATCCAAATAAATAAATATTGTCTGTTGAATTAAGACGGATGAAGTATATACTACTGGCTGTGCCTCTGCGCTATGCCCAGAATTGCATATTGAATGTTATTTTTTAAAAAGTTACATTTGAGAATAACTTAAATTTGTTATTATCTCCGGCTCACAAAAACATGAACATTTTGTCATTTTGGGGTGTCTCACAAAAATATGAACATTTCTATTTTGGTAGACTATCCCACCCAATCCATTTACTTTTCATCTCTACTTTCATAAAGTAGGACCTATTTTCCACTCATAATACACTTTTACATAATTTTCTTAAAATTCGTGCCACTTATAAATATTCATGTTTTGTGAGACGGAGAAAATATTTATTATTTATATTTATATAGATGTACTAACTTCGTCCATTAATTATTGATTTAAATTGGGTATTATATACTACCTAAAGACTATCTAAAGATACAATATTATGGAAATTCATCCCTATCTATATTTTTGTAGCTAGGCTTACCTTTTTAAATTTATAGGATTGCTAACTATTTTCTCTCTGTCTCAAAAAAGGATTGCTTACTATTTATAAAAAATTTACACGTCTCATAGATATATATATATATATAAATATAGTGTATTTTACTAGTTTAGAGCATTAATTTAGTAGTGGTGTGCATTTATATGTGTATGTATATACGTGTGTAGTGAGCAAAATCCGTATAAACTCAATAAGCGAAAATCATACGGGCTAACAGACTTATTTGATGAAGCGGCTCATACCTCATTCATGAAAATAGGCCCTAGAGCCCAACCCACACACTCTTTTTGCTATCTTTGTCCTATTATTTATTTGTTTTATTAAGTTACTTGCGCCTGTTATTTATATCAATTCACTGACTTGAGCATCGGAAACCCTTCCATCGACACCTCCACTGATGCTCATCGGAGGGCTCTAACGTTGCTTGTGGTTTCAGGTTGCTAGTGTCCGTCGATCCAGACGTGACTGACGTCACTTCCGTAATTATTGGATTCACAAGTCACAACAACGTGAATTATATATATATATTATCTTTTGACAAATCAAGTTATGTATCTTGTTTATTTATTATTTATTATTTATTCTATCGTAGATAATTATATATAAATAAACATGGGTTATTGGCGCATAAATACATCAACTTTGGAAGTAGTTTGATTTTGCACATAAATTTTAATGTTGTAGCAATTTTATCACAAATTCAAATATTAGATATTCAAACTCCATAAAAATCTTACGATTTACGGGTTTAAAGATGTCTTATACGATGTCATTTTTTAAAACGTCCGATGAATACACGTCGATATTTCGATTTGCCACGTCAGCTTTAATTGAGCAAAAATTGAATTTGTGACATCGTATAAGATATCTAAAAGATATCGTATAAGACATCTCTAAACTCGTAAATCGTAAGATTTTTATGGAGTTTGAATATCTAATAATTGAATTTGTGATAAAATTGCTACAACATTAAAGTTCATGTATTTTTTGCACCTTTCAAAGTTCATGTGTAAAATCAAACTACCCAAAAGTTGGTGTATTTAAGCGCTAATAACCCAATAAACATCTATAATTTTATAATTTTATAATTTTATTTGTTCATGTAAGTCTTATATCAAAAGTTCAATTTTTATGATCATTTTGCTAACTAAGGGCACGGTTAGACTATTATAAGCTCGATTGATAAATATTTTACAAATACTCCATAATTTGAAAATTTAATAATTTTAAATGAAAATTATAAGAAAAATAAATGGTTCTGACTTCTGAGTACATAATGATATATGAGTATTTTATTTACTACTTTATTTTAATCATAAGATTTTAAATTTGTTTATTTTATTTACCAATTTAATTAGTCTTTATACATACAGGAGATTTATTGTAATTGATTTTGATAAATAAAAAGATAGGAGTTTATTATTTCTTCTTTTATGTTCTTCCAGTATTCAATAAATAATGAGCATAATTTCAGTCTTCGTTTTTATGCCAACAAATTTCATTCCGATAATTTGTGAACTTTAATAAACGGATTAGACATTTCCTGGATCACATGGGCATCTACTTTGTTATGACTTATGAGAGAAAGATATGGAGAGAGAGAGAGAATGGTAAAACAGAAAATGATGCATTACTTGTTGTGCAATAGAAAGTTGGCAAAAGGGTCTACTCAGAAAGCCATGAAGTAGCACAAACATACAAAAACCATACACATCAGTTTCCTACTTGCACATACCTTTTAGCTTTTTCACTTTTTTTATTCAACACATTCATCAATACAATCTCTTCCTGCACGTTCACCTATATCTATATATATATATATATATATATATATATATATATATATATAATCTGTGTAATGTGCTTGGAGAGGGCAGCATCAACGCAATGGCCATTCAAAGAAGTGAGAGATTGGAGGGCATCTGCAAGGAAATTCACGATTCAGCAAACCGGCTAATTCCAGTGGTGATGAGTTTAAGCCAGCTCGAGTGCAGGAAAGTTCGAGAAACATATATGAGGCTCTACGGAGAGGATCTAGCTCAACTTCGCCCCATAATTAATCCTCACAACCTTGTTTTAACTTTGATGATGCTGAATCCATTCGAGCGCGATGCAGCACTCGCCAGAAAGGCTCTTCACCTAAACAGCAACTACAAACCCCTCATCGAGATATACACTACTCGAAAATCGAGCCACGTTCTTCTCACACACCAAGCTTATCATGCAAAATACATGAGCCATCTGGACCTAGACATTGCTGGTATCGAGCCTCCTCATCCTTTCCAAAAGGTTTGTTTGAGCAATATCTGCATATATATCTGTTAGAATATAATTAATGAATTTGATTTCAATGTAGATCTTGTTGGCGCTGTCTGCATCGCACAAGGCGCATCATGCGGAGACGAGCCAGCACATTGCTAAATGCGACGCCAAAAGGCTATACGAAACAGGGGAGGGGAAGGCGCGTGCTGGTATTGATGAGGCTGTTGTTATTGAGATTTTTAGTAAAAGGAGCGTCGCGCAGCTCAAGCTCACGTTTTCCAATTACAGCCATATCTACGGCCACAGTTACACCAGCGTATGTTGACGCCGATTGCTTGATTTCCGTTTCTATTCGTTGGCGGCGATAACCAATTTTTTGTTTCGCAGTTTCTGAAAAAGGTAGATTGCGGAGCAATTGGAGATGCGGTGAGATCCGTTGCAAAGTGCATATGCAATCCGGCAGGATATTATGCTAAGGTAATTTGATCTTCTTTAATTCGTGTCCTTTTCTAATATTACAGATCAATGACTGAAAATTTGGATGTGGTTTAGGTTGTGTATGGTTGGTTCAAGGGAGAGACGAGCGACGAAGGGGCGATTGCGCGCGTGGTGGTGAGCCGGGGAGAGGCGGACATGGGCGAGATAGAGAAGCATCTGAAGAAGAAATACAGCGTGGAGCTGAAAGCCGTGATCTGCGAGATGATTCCACAAGGGAATGAGAGAGATCTTCTGCTTGCAATGGCCACTCCAAAATCACTCCCATATCTATAAAGACGTTAGTCATTGGGAATTTGAGATAACCTACTTTATACATATGTTGCATCATTTTGTAACAAAATGGTAGTATTGTTTAGTATTTCCAAATCCTATTTGGCCTAAACCAAATTATTGGACTGAAACATGTTTGTCTAGTATGTGATGGATACAAGATCCAAACGAGTATTGTTTGTGACAATACTCTATTCAGATGGTTTTTTCCAACCTTTTTTTTAAAAAAAATCTTGATGCAAATCTCATTCGTGTCAAAAATAGTTATTTCAATCGTCATCAAAGATTCAAACTCTAAAATACACCACATTACCATTAGGTGATGACTAATACCCGTGAATGAAATTAAGTGAGAATGAAATAGATTTAAGAATGAATGAAATATAAAATTCCTATAATTGATATTCAGAGGAATAAATGATTCTGAATGAAAGAGAATTAACATAATAATAATAATAATAATAATAATAATAATAATAATAATAATAATAATAATAATAATAATAATAATAATAATAAATTATTTCTCGTGAGAAGTGAGAATAATGAATAAGTCAATATATAGTCTTCAATAAGACAATATATAGTATTGGATAAAATATTTACAAAATTAATTAGATTTTTGCTACCTCTAAAATTCAAATTCATGTAAAAAATTTCTTTCTCCAAATAAATATAGTTTTTTATGTCTTAGCAAGAAAGTCGAGAGACCTAAATATTTTTGCAGCCCATCTCCAACTCCTGGTTTCACATTGAGCACTTGCATCTAGGGATGACAATCGGGTACGACGGGTACGGATAGTGACTATCCATACCCATACCCACGAACTAAATGGATAGTGGTTTTTAACCACGAAACTATCAATGAATATCAAATAGTATCCAAACCCGCAACCCGCGGATACCCGCTACCCGTCGGGTATCCACGAACCCGCTATTCCGCGGGTATCCATCACCCGCTATTCGCCGGATACCCACTATCCGTTGGATACCCGCCACCTACTATCCGTCGGATACACACGAAATAAAATTTAAATATAAATTTACAACAAATTTAATAGAAAAAAAAAATCAACACAAATAACATAGTTCAAATCCATATATTGAAATCCACAAAGAACAATGTTTAAATTCAAATTCATCAACTAAAATATAAAATCCAACAAAATTCTATAATTGCTCAACAAAATTCAAATTTAAATTAGACTATTATAATATGCTAGCCGATAATCTCAAAATATATATTCAAAGTCCATATTTTATGGAATTTTTTGTGGATATTTGACGGGTAATTCACGAATAATTGACGGGTATTTTTCGCGGGTAAATGGGTTTCGCGAGTATGGATAGTAAGTATCCAAACTCATATCCACGAACTAAATGGATAGTGAATTGCAACCACGAAACTATCAATGGATCCAAACCCATCCTAATAGGTTCGAGTTTTCGCGGATATCCGTTACCCGTGGGTAGATTGCCATCCCTACTTGCATCACATCCTCCTCTAACTTTATCCTAGTTGTGAGGACTAAACATTGTCGAAGATTTTTCAAAATTAATGAGCTGACTTGAAGCTCCCTCATCCTTTGCAATGATATATTTGACTGCCTTCGCCTCATCTTTATTTGTTTGAAATAAAATTAAACTATCATGCACGAAGAAAAGGTGTGTAATTCCCCTAAGTTGGATTGCTTTCTAAAATCCTGTAAAATATAAGCCATAAAGTAATATATACATAGTAATATTTTTCAAAGTTTTCCCACGTGGGTAGTATTCTCACTTTTGTGTGAGTAGTGTTCCACCTGCATGCGGCTGTTTTTCCATCTTTATGTGGTGTAGAGGTTTCACCTGCGTGCGGGTTGCTAAGTGGGTAGTATTGCCACCTTTGTGTGAGTAGAGAGTTCCATCTGCGTGCGTATGTTTTTCCATCTTTATGTGGTGTAGAGGTCCTGTCTACATGCGGGTTGCTGATTTGATTATATATATGTCTTTTGTAATCCTAAAAAAACCACTATCGTACTAAAAAACTATGATTAACATTAATCTAAAAAATAAAATAATCACGGCTTCAAAAATAAGATAAAATAATCAACTAATACAACATAAAACTAAAAGATAGTACTATAAATTAATAAAAAATAACTAATCTGAAATTATAAACAACTACTTCTAAAAAAGAAAAAGAAAAAATCTTTGTCATTGGAAGAGAGATTTTTTTTTGAGACGCATTGGAAGATAGATTTATAAAGGGGTAACAATTCAGTGGCGGATTCAGGGGGGGGGGGCTAGGGGGGGCTGAAGCCCCCTCCCAATTTTTGAGTTTTTTTTTTTTTAATATAGAAATTTATTTCACTTAATATATCAATTTATATGTATATGTGTATATAAATAAGAAATAGAAGAAAAAATATAATACATTATTTCTAGTATATCCAACTATCCATATTAATTCTTTGAAATTGTACATTGATTTGTTACATTTATGTTATTTTTATCCTATTTTTTTTTTCTTAATTAATTTTTAATGTTGAATTTGAGTCCATTCTAAAGTTAAAAGTAAAATTACTAATTATTAACAATAAAAGTTAGTTTATTTGTTTAGAAAATGAAATATATTTTTTTAAAAGAATGCATAAAAGTATTGTTTTGTATACTTTCAATCTACTTGATGTTGAATTAATTGAATTGCAAACATATATCTATTATATTAAGTGATTGTTAAAAAAATGCATGAAAATAAAGTGTACGGAATATTCAAAAAAATTTGCTTCGGGTCGTAGATCAATAAATTTAGCCCCCCTAACCTCAAATCCTGGATCCGCCCTGGTAACATGCGATAAATTAATTCCCAAATCCTCCGCCTCCGAAAACCCCACTAATTTTTTTTTCCTGCGACTCGCCGCCTCTTATTCCCCTCCGCTTCCTGGCTGCCGCCGCTGCTCCCCAAGTCACCAGTCCGTCTATCTGTTCGGCTTGGCATACCCTCTTTCCCCAGCGGGAAAGATACACAACATGGGTAAGAATAATATCTGCGCAATTGTTCTTCACTACGCCATTGTACTTCCAATAACAGTGTTTCCCATTATACTGTGGCTGCAGAAGAGAAATCCACCCGCAAAGAGCGCAGAAAAGAAGCTCGCTCAGCCAGGAATAAGAAAAAGTTTGATTCATGGATCCACCATCGAGTAATTTGCATGTTTATATATTCATTATTTGTTTTATGCTGTGTGTATATTTTCTGTTTGTTTTATGAGACTATGATGTCTGAACGTGCGAAACATTCTGGTGCATTTTTCTAGTATTTTATAATGCTGCATCATTTATTGTATGTGATTGTTTTACTCAATTATGAAATCCGAACACGAAGCTTAATCCAGTGCGTTTTATTTTTTCTCATGGAACTAAGAATTATTGTTTCACTTGTTGTAGCAATCAAAGGTTGTTAATTTAGAGTCGAAGTCTGAGAAGGCAGGGAAGCGACTTAAGAACAATGAAAATGATGGTAGCACTATGCAACCTGAGATGGTGGAGATATCCAAAACTAAAACAAGGGAGTCGACAACTAGTGAGGCAACTAGACTCTCTCGTACTTCACGAAACTCAGAAGCGAAAAAGGAGTTGAAACGGAAGAGGAGTTTAGATAAAACTTCAAAAGCCAACTTCTTTAACTTCCTAGATATGGAAACGAATGGAATAATGGCATCAGCAGAGGAGGATATGCGTTTGGAGAGGAGACTTGCAAAGAAGCTCAAGGTGAAGAGTGGGAGGTTGACTAATGCCAATGATGATATGGATATGTTGCTTGAAGGTATACCATCTATGACTGAAAGTCTTGGGAAAATTGGAAAAGAGGATAAAACTGCCCGGGATACTGCTAGTTATTTGAAAACTAAAATGCCTGATTCAGTTGATAAAGACTTAGATGATGAAATTTCATCTGATGAAGGCATTCAAGAGTCCAATTTACTAACTAGCGACGAGGAGCTCGATGATGTGGTCTCACCTAAAGATTCCCCTATTTCATCTGATGAAGGCAGTGAAGAGTCTGATTCCCTAACTAGCGATCAGGAGCATGAGGATGAGTATCTTGCTACAGATTATCGAAAGAAAAACCTTGAAACTAGCAGATTATTAAAAAAACATGGCAATTCCAGTTCATCTGAACAAGGACAAGAAGTATCTGGACCTCCAAAGACCGTCTCCTCCGAGGTAGCCTTGGATAAATTACCTAACAAGGGAACAGGGAAATATGTGGCTCCCCATCTTAGATCTCATGGTGTAAATGAATCGGCTGAATATGCTGAAGTGCGTAGAAGATTACGAGGTACGAGCTTACCTTTGTATTCTCTTACGGTTTGATGAGTCTATTAGTTATCATGTGCTATGTCCTAGATTGATTTAATTCATTATTTTTCAGGACTTCTCAATAGGCTTTCTGAGACCAATGTGGAGTCGATCACCAGTGAAATTTCGGCTCTCTTTCAAGTAAGTTACCAGTAGTCATATCTGCTTTGTATAATATTGTTCAAGTATTGTTTGTGGAACCGGTTAAGAGTCTATACATGGTTAGAAAAATACAGAAAATGCACTTATGAATGGCGATTGAGCTTGGAACCAATCTTTGGCAATGGTTATAACTGGGTATAAATTATACATTGATATTTCACATATCTAACATACAGTCTATCATCAAATTAGACTTCTGCTAACTCCAGGATATTTGTGTTATTGATGTGAAAAGGTTTACTTCTCCTTTCTATATATATATATATGATATATGATTATGTTTGTTGATTTTTTTTTTACTTTCAGAGTCTTGGAAACTGATGGCTCTGTCATGTCATGATTAGGTGGCTATGTTGCAATTCTTTGCATAACAATTGCAAGAATTGGGCATGGGCCAGACATTATGGACATTATACATTAGTTTATAATCTTGATGTATATTAGCTATATCGTGGATTAGATAGATGAGTCACTTTGTTGATGTTGAGATCTCAGTTGTCATAATTTTTGTAATTTCTGCTACTTGCAGACTGTTGGGCATGGACCATGCTGTTCATATGGAACTATCAATAGTTTTATTGTAGATTAGCATGAGTTGCTTTGTCGGTATAACAATCCCAGTTGTCATGATTTGTGTAATTTCTGCTACTTGCAGTCTGTAGGCCGTGCTGTTGGTACCCAGATCGTAAGTGAAGAGATTGTGTCCTCTTGTTCTGGAGGCCCTCGTGGAAACGAACAGTTAAGTATATTTGTTTCTTTCCCTGGATGTCCTATGTTTTCTCCAGTTTGTTCCTAGCTGAGTTTACACAGTTGTAGACTAATTATTATTATGAAATATATAAACTGATTATGATGCTTGCTTTATTATGGTACATTATAATCTATTCTCTGTCGTAACTGAAACAAGTGCCTAGTAAGAGGAACCCTAGGGGTTCCCTGGGAGGGGGGGGGGTTTGTGAGGTTATTGTGAAAATCATTAGAGAGCCCCAGAAGATATATATGCAGCCTTGGATATATTGATATATCTTTATTTTTGATAAATTAACAATTAAACAATTAAATTTAAAGACCGCACCATGGTGGACTCGAACCCAAGACCTTTAGCCTTAACAACTCTACCGCTAGGCCAACACATGCACACGGATATATTGATATTTCTTGGATGACCACCATGTGAGGAATGGACATTGTACTTCATTCTTATTGCATAGGCTTATATGACTTTTGTTCACCAGGTACTACTAACCAGCAACGTGTTTATGCCTTCAGTGAAGAAAGGTTTTGTGGTATTTAGTATAAATTTGTTTAATTTAAGTGTAAGATCTTTTCAGAAACAAGTTGATGTCTTTCATTCAAATTTAGTTGTTGTTCCTCTTTTATTTTTTGACATCAAATACATTTTTTGCATTTCCATATGAAGGTATGCTGCAGTTTTTGCAGCATTTGTTGCTGGAATGGCTTGTTTGGTTGGGATGGACTTTGGTGCCAAACTTCTTGCACGTCTTGCAAATTGTTTTGAGGTAGTTCTCCTGAACAAGTTTCATACATCTTTTGCACGGTATAAATCTAATTAACTAACAACGGGAATCTACTTAATCAAAAGGCACAATCACTTCAAGCTATATGGCTTTATCAAATTTGCAATATGGCCACCTCCTTCGTACTTTCAAGGTGTGCTTTCTCTTGGTTGACAAGAGGCCTTTTTTGTGTTCTATCTCAGGAAGAGTATATGAAAGAAGACAATCTCTCGTTGCGGAATTTGACTCTTTTGTTATCTCATTTATATGTTTTTGGAGTCTGCTCCAGGTACGGTAACAATATTTATATACTCATAGTTTTTATAAATGCAATTGTATGTTCACTCGTGCTGCTTGTATATTGACTCCATTTGTAAATCTGCTTATGATTTCTTCTATTTTGGCATTTATCAGCTTCTCATTGCCTATTAACTTTTTTTTTTTTTTTCCAATTGAATATGTGAACCATTCTTCTAAATTTTGTACGTTAAACATACTAGAGCAACTTTGATATTTGCTTGATGGTCTTAGTTTTCGTTCAGCAGCTATTGGCTCAAGCATGGTAGATACTTTATATTTTGAAATTGTCCCTTGGCTGTTTCTATAGATTTGTGCAATCAAAAGTTGGTTTCTTTAAGATATACACTTTTGGTATGACATGGATGGCATGACGTTTAAGTATAGTGTGATCTCTTTCTGCCCAGCATTCATTGCATTAACTATATTGACATTTGAGATTGTTTTCAGTAGTTAACTTTAAAAAAAGCAAGCCCCACTTTACTGAAGAATCATTAGGGTTCTCAGTTCTCTGCAAGTGAATGTTTCTTGATGTAATTAATTTGACATTTTGATATCACATTTGAACATCTTTTACCTCTGCTTTTATCCTCCCTTTTAGTCGATATTGAGTTTTGATGTGCCGCAGCCCACTGATGAACTCTCCTTTTGATGACCAGTGAATTGATCTATGATTTCCTGATAATGCTGGGCAAGCGATTAACTGAGGTTGATGTTTCGACAGTCCTGACAGTGTTGCAGTGTAAGTCATACTTTCTTTAGTTTTTGTCATGGTAAAAAGTTTATACTTGTGGACCATATAAATTTGTTGAGCAATTATTTCACATCGCTCGAACAATTACTGAGCAATTATTTTTGTTTGCCATGACTTGCAGTGGTTTTGGTCACTTGGTGATTGCGTTTGTTTATACTAAAAAAGTTGCTTCTGACAGGTTGTGGGATGAAGTTGCGAGGGGATGATCCTGTTGGCATGAAAACTTTCATTCACAATATTCAGAGTAGGGTTAATGAGTTGAAGGCCTCTGCTGTATCCGGGCAATCAAATCTAAACAGCAAAAGAGTATGTACATTGAAATTATTTACACTGACTCACTAACATGTGACATCATGGTAGCTCTTGTTCTTCTTATGTAGCATACCATATGCTTCCTACTTCCTCTTACTCCTGTCAATTTCTTCAGATGGAGTTTATGATTGATACCATATGTGACATAAAGAACAACAAGAAGAGATCGAAAGACGAAACTGTACAGCACACACGGATAAAGAAGTGGCTACAGAAGGTTCATGTTCTCATCTCACACAGTTACTATTATATGTTTGATGGTAGCTCTTGTTCTTCTTATGTAGCAGACATCATGGTCATTCTACAATAACATGCTCAGGATACTGGAAAAGACAATGTAGTTTCTGTTATCATAGATCTAATTGTATATATCTCTTTTAAGTGTTGACTCTGATCAAATAACATATGCTCTGCCTTGAACTGCTTTAAGTGAAGTGGTGCAGCATTGTGTCAAGATCTGGAACCAGCTCTATCTACACGCATACTGTTTGGTCTTTGTCCTGCATAATGTTGGTCCTTTTTGTTCCCCATTTTCTCCGCCATCCGCCACTTACAATATTTTTACTGTTTTTTTTTCTATGATATGCTGATGTTATGTCTATTTTCTGTTAATCAATTATCACCTCTGAAAATATTAAGATGTAAGTATCTATTTGTGATTTTTGGGTAGGGACATATCCTTAGGTGTGTCCAAGGCGAGGCCAGAGCTATTATGTAATTATTATTTCCAGAACAGTTAACAATCACATGATGACTACTTGAGAATATATTGGAAATTTTGTGATATTTGCAAAGTAAGGGTTTTAGGTTCTTTTCATATGTGGAGAAATAAGCAAAGTGCGTCCTTTTTGAGGTGTAAGCGTGCACATGTGTATGCTATATATTTTTGGTCTTTTTGCTTTTATTTACGTTTCTCATGTTTTTCTACTGCAGTTCAGGGTTGATGATATATTAATACGAGGTTTGAAATGGAGCAAGCTTCTTGATCCTAACAAGAAAGGTCAGTGGTGGTTGTCTGGAGATATTGCTTCAACTACTGAAAATATTGAAGAGGTTGCTGGGACAATTGATAAAGAGATCCCCGAAACCAAAAAGATGTTACAGCTTGCAGCATCAATGAGGATGAATACAAGTGCAAGAAGAGCGATTTTTTGTGTAATTATGAGTGGAGAGGACTATATTGATGCGTTTGAGAAACTTCTTGGACTTGACTTGCCAGGAAAGCAGGTATCAATATCTTAATTATAGTTCTCGTATTTCATTTATCATTTCTAATACCCCTATTGTCTTTTCTGCCTGCTAGGATCGAGAGATCATGCGCGTACTTGTGGAGTGCTGTCTACAAGAGAAAGTATTCAATGAATACTACTGTATTCTTGCATCTAAGCTATGCAGCCATGACAAAAACCACAAGTTCACTTTACAGGTGGATTTCTAGTTTTGTGGCTTAGCTATTTATTTAACCAATAACCTTTTAATTGATACTTGAGAATTTGATATTAAAACCAAATATCTAGCCTTCTCCCTGGTACTGCTTGAGGATTAAGGATACATATGAAACACGTCTTTCTGCCCTAATGAAGATGGATAAAATGACCTGGAGTTTTTTTTACTGGTTGATTGGTGTAAGATGTTATGATTGCCCACCTCCTGTGTGAGAAGTTTTCATTTGGTAATGACAAATTTTCAGCATAATCAAGCTGATTATACGCTAAAAAGGAAGAATTTGGTTCAAATAATGCTTGTCATTTTGTGGATGGGAAACAACTTTATGATTGTACGGCTCTTTGATTTGACATATATCTGTACTATAATTTCATGACATTCATTGAGTATTGTTGGTAGAGATGTCCCTGTCACCAAGTCCCTTGCGTAGCTTTAATCGGATGGGGAACTAAATTTTTTACCTGAAGCATATATGTAAATGCTGAGATCCTGCAGTATGAGTATGTGATGTGATTGATTTAAACAAGGCACTGTCATTCGGAGATATTCCTTCCTTTTCTAGGTTGTTTTCATGTTTTTTTCTCTAGTTAGCATTTCCTGCAGCAGTGCAGTCAATGTTAAGAACTTAACGCTCCAAAATTCCCTCAGCTAATTAAACTAGATGCTTTTCTTGCAATAAAGTTGAGAATGGTGGGAGTGAGAAGGTGAAAGTCTACGTCAAACATTATTGCTTTCCAATGTGAATAATCATGCTGGATAAAGCTATATGTTTGAATTGGGCAGATATAATAGTTCATTGGATCTTGTTGCTTTTCTTTCAATTATACTGATCACTAAATTGTTGCTATTTTTTGCCTTAAATTTCACACTGCAGTTTCAAATGGGTAGGTATAGAGTCATCCACTTCCTTCAAGTAATTCGCTAAACTTATATTTGTCTTTGTGTCTTTTTTTGTTGTTGTTGCAGTATTGCCTATGGGATCACTTCAAGGAACTGGAGTCAATGTCACTGATCAGATCGATGCATTTAGCAAAATTTACTGCAAGGATGGTCGAGTCTTTTAGCCTTTCATTAGCAGTTTTGAAGGCTGTTGATTTGAGTGACCCTGCAAATCTGACTCCAAAAAGGATCATGCATTTCCGGATGCTATTTGTGGCCATATTCGAGTTCTCAGATAAGAAAGTTTGGAATATTTTCACGCGTATCGCTGTGACTCCTGAATACGAAGCTCTTAGGAGTGGGGTTGAGCTTTTCATAAGCAAATATGTCTTAAGCGGTCAAAAGTCACTGGCGAGCAAGTTCAGGATTGCAAAGAAGGCTCTTAACAACATTGAAGGTGTTGTGATGTGAATTTGCTTAACTGTACCGCATTTCTATGTACTGGTTTCATTTATTCGACAGCGACCAGGTTTTTGTAGGATACAAGTTATTTATTGCCTTAGATCATATTTGTAGTCTTTTTGGTTTACTTCGAAGTAGACTAGAATTGAATCATTATAGATATTGAGTTTTAAAACCCTTGCCATTATAGTAGACATTGGAATTTTTTGTATCCCGACACATTTTTGTTGTGAGAAAATCAAATGCAATATAAATATGTGGTAAAGCTTGTTTACTCTTTCTACATGAATATGTTGCATACTGTACTTGTTTCTATTTAGACATTCTGGAGCTAATCATCTGCAGGTAGGTTTATTAGAAAGAATGATCAATGCATTATTGTTTTCGAAATGCTCAGTGATATATATGTATATTTGGTAGGGATCGATGACTCTTTCACAAGTTATGCACTGCTTGTGAAACTTTTAACATTTTCTAATAGCAATGTCACTTCTCTTTAACATACAATATTGTTATCAGTTAGTAGTTACTAGTACATCCTCCCGTGCGATGCACGGGCCACGATATATTTATTTATTTTTAAAATTTTAATTTATATAAATATATTACTCACTCCGTCCCATTCTAATAGGTTCGTTTTCCTTTTTGAGACGTCTCACTCCAATAGGCTCGTTTTTCATTTTCAGTAAAGAAAATGTACTTAATTGGTGTAAACCACGCCACTTACTCCTGAAAAGTAAGTTTCTTAATAACAAAAAAATTTTGTTAATTTAAATATTAGTATTTGATAGTTTATCAACTTAATGAGTAGGAGTATAAGTATTAAATTTGATGAGTATTGTATAATAATTAAATTTACTGATTATAAAGCATATAATTTAAGTGAATCTCATTTTGAGCAAATAACACTAAAACTATCAATAACAATATTAATAGACGTCATATAATAATTTTGGGCTCTTAAAAGTACGAACTGCATTATTATTAAAAGTTCATATTTAAATAGCCCAAAAATAATTACAAAAATAGAAAAAATACGAATAATATAAAAACAAAATATAACAACAAATATGTTTATACAAACAAATAAATAATTTGTACATATTATTAAATAAATCTATATTACAATTTAAATTCTAATTTTAAGATAAATAACTATTTTTTTACAAATTCATATTGAAATTTCCTTCTCCTTAATTGCATTAAATTAAAATAATTATAATCAAAAGAGAAGAGAACATGATAAATTTTGTGGAGAGAGATTAATATATAGATAATATAATAACGTGGAGTGAATAAGGAGAGAGGGGAAAAAAATGAAAGAATATAGAAAAAGAAAGAGGAGAGAGAAATATAATCACTTTAAAATTTTAAATTATAATAACTTATTTATTTCAAATTCACATTTAATGATTTTTATATCAAATTAAAAATCTTGTCATGATCTTTAATTTAAGATACATGTCGAATATATTTTCATAAATTAAATTTAAAGATTTTTAGAAAATCATCTAGATATGAAAAATATGTCAGAAGAGAGAAAATTTTGGAATTGAGAAAAAATGGGTGAATGTATAAGGAAATGAGGAGAGAGAAAATGTGGGAAAAAAATGATAGTAGATGAAGCGTAACTTATCTCACAATTCTACTTTTCTCTCTCCTCTCACTCCACTCTCTTTTAATTTCTAAATTTTTATCCTTAATTGACATTATAATTGCAAAAATGACATTAAATTGGCGGGAAGAAAACTGGTGTTTTATTTATATATAGATGTGGGGCAATGTCCATGTCCTATATAAAATGTTTAAACATAATAAGATGGTCTCTGGCTGAGCTTATAAGCTCGTTAAAAGAAGTTGTAAGTTGTTTTAAGAGTTCAAATTCCTTTGTTTATGGTAAAAAAAGGTTTTTAAAAGGAACAATCATTTTACAAAATTAATCCTATAATGATTTGTTATTCCCATCGTATACCCTTTTAATTTCATCTCAATTCAATTTTTTCTCCTAGCTTACAAATTTAATTATTCAAATACTTTGACATCTTATAAGATCTTGAGAGATTACATCTTATAACTTTTTTAAAAAATAAGCTTAACCAAACACCCTCTAAGTTGGTCGAAAATAATTCAAAGAGATTCAGTGTAATGAAGATCTAATCTGGGAGTAAGAACAAGTTGATGCACATGCATATTCTTCGCCAACTAGCGATTGTTAGTTCAAAGTGTCGTTTAGCCAAACAGTGATCATTCCATACAACTAAGTGGTCTTCTATTGCAGAATCAAAAGCTTGCATCACCTAAACCAAGTTAGCACTACCTATTTCTGCAGTTGGTTTTTGGTCTAGTTCGACTCTGTAAGCAACCCATTGGTCATCGCTATATGGCATCACAGAGGCATTTTGAGGTATTGGCCAGTTTGATTTGCGCGGAAAAACCACAGTCTTCCACCTCGGCTGGTTATCAGCTGTCGGCTCAGGGACAGGCTCAGCAGATGTTGTATCATGAGATGGAGGGTTACTGTGAAGATGAGCATTCACAGTCACATCCACATCTTCAGGCGAAGACTTGGCTCTTTTTGCATTTAGCGGACCATCTGAAGTGGAATCAATTACACAAGAAACACATCATTCATTAGTAATTAGCAAAAGAAACTGAATTAGATCGATACATACTTTTCAATGGTCAATGGCAGAGAATATTAAACATGCATTATTCATTGGAACTTCATACAGCACAAGTAAACATGCAGTCCCCAGTAGGAAGACAAAATAGCTCAATACTCCTTCAGCTGATTTCTCTTTCCAAATTGTCTAAACGTGATTCTGCACTAGAAATCTATTTACCCAAAACAATAATCTCTGGTGCTGATAAACGTGATTCTGCACTAGAAATCTATTTCAAGAATAAAATGAAGCTTGCAGATCCATCCCAATTATTTTATTTGTTCAAAAGTCCATTAAATATTTCCTACAACACATCATCATCACACTTGAGAGAAGTAAATAGAGATATCTTCTGCACAGACTAAAGAAGATTAAGATTCAAGACAAGGAGCACAGGAGTTCTCACCCATTCGAACCATTGAAACATGCTCTGCACAAATTTGTTTGTTAAGAAACATGCTCATCTGATGCCGGTCTTCACATTAACAATAGAAATCGAGTGAGATAGCTTTTAAAATATCAGGTTTTCAGAAATCACCTTCATCTGTTGCAACTTGATGCTTTTCAGTTGTTGCTGTGGCCTGGATGTTCTGCTGCTTTTCAGTTGTTGCAGTGGGCTGGATATTTTGTGACAAGTTATCAGCAAACGGATGTGTGTTCATAGGAGACACATTCATCGAATTCGTGGGTGGGACTCCTGCAAATTAAAATTTATGTTAGCCCATCCACAAACTTGTCACTTTACTCAGGGTACTATTGACATACTACTCAGCCACTTGATCTTCAAAAAGAAGCATAGACTTAGCAAGATAAAGAAGGTTTTACTAAAGAGAATACTTAAGAAACAGTATTCTACTAATTTTGCAAAAGATTGTGAGTCAATGTCAGAGAAGGTTGAGCAATTAAGTTTATGGGAATGTTTAATATTATGGCCGCAGTCAAGAAAGATAACTCCTTATACATTACAAGGAAGCCATGATTAAATTAATGATTAGTCAGTCTAGGTAGAAAGTAACTCTTGATTAGCTGAATTGTTGTTCATAAAAGTAAAAATAAATGAAAATAGAACTTCAATAAGCTCGCTCTCCATGAATCATCATTTTCGTACCTTTCGTAAGAGCATAGTAAGCAGCTTCAGCTGCTTTCATCTCTGCCTGCTTTCTGGTTTTAGCCTCACACCCTTGAAAACTGTCAGATCCTATCTCCACAGTAGACACAAATATAGGCTTGTGAGAGAACCCCGAACTGACTGTCTCATATGATGGGCACATTAGTCCTTTTTTCTGGGCTAATTCTTGTAGAAGATTTTTATATAAGCCCTTATCCTAATAGCATGTAAAATTTACAAAGTTAGAGAGAAAAATAAAAATAAAATCAATTTTTACATTAAAGAGTTAGAATACTAGCCTCTTGAATTACATCCACTGATAATGCTTGACAAGCAATTTTTGCAGCCGTTTGTTCGGCTTCCTTCAGCGTGGAGAAAAATTCTGGCGTTTCATATAATTTTCCATTAATGGAAACCTTTGACTTAAACCGCCGAGAATGAGGAGGTCCTTCAGCCTCAGAAGTGTATACAGGGAATCCAAGATTTTCTTTTTGAGCATGTTGCTGCAATAGATTCTTGTACATATGCAATATATCTGTGAAAGATAAGAGCAGTGTTAAAAAAACCACCCACTAAAATTGACATGATATAAAGATTGCTTAAACTTGAAGAACAAGCTAGTTGAAATTCTTTTTACAACAGAATTTATTTTGAAGATAAATTCAAATAAGGTTGATAATTCAACTGACAACATAATGAATCTAACTAATAATGGAGACTAGAGTAGAGTATGGTCTTGAATACAATCAACTATGTATGTATAGCTCATAAACCAAATTACCAGTTACATGAGATACATTCTACATAAATAGAACTATTAGTTACTGACTGAAAGACAAACCTTGAAATACTTATTAAAGCCTCATTATCCCACTCTGGTTGTTCCTTTAGGTGCTACTTTCAACCTTACTGCATGAGTTTAATGCCCTCAGCTCAGGTTTAATCTGTAACTACATGGTTCTTTCCCTTTCCAGAGGTGTGTCAATCTTATGCGCCCTTGTTTAACATATTAAAACAGTTAAGACTAAATAAAGAGCTCAATACATCTGGTGTCATCAATAACACATTATGTCAAACCACAAGATGATTCTTGCTTAGAGAAGAAAAGATTCAGACATAGAAAATACTATACAATCACCAATCCCAAGCTTTTTAAGGAAATTTTATGCAAGATAGGCAATAATGAATCTGAGAAAGCACATTAGAGAATTTGGACTGCTAGTATGATCCAAAGAAAACACAAAAAAATATCTTTTTCTAACCTTTATATTCACACGTCTTGTTATCTTAAAATTTTAGGACTTTGTTTACTACCCTTTCGTTCTCCAGCAATAAATCCTCCTCTGTAGGATTTAGCATTGTCTTTTGTTGCCAAAGTCCCGCACAAATATTATTGAAGTTTCATAGTCCAACATTTTGAGTTCAGATAATACTTTATACATCTTGCAAGTACTGGAACATGCATCTTTTAATTTCTTACCTATAAATAACTTCTTATTTACCTCAATCTCAAAATGGGACGCTACACTAAATAATTGCTCGAAATTAATCACTATACCAAAAAAAGACTAATAAATCAGCTAGGATAACTTTTGGTTTAGGGTTTGATAGTTTGAGTGACAACTAGACAAAATAAATGAATATATTTTACAGAGGTTACTGGATTGTGAAACAAACTCATAGATGAAACTGTAAGTTCAACTTAACCTCACTACATGAATCCTTCTCTTTCCACAGGAGTGAATTAGGCTACACACTTTTGAGAGCTTAGTTGTCAGGTGCTAATTATAGAAAATTGTTAAGCTCATAACCAACACATTAAATCAAACTAGGAGACAATTCTTGATTAGTAGAGATGAAAAAAATTCGGATGTACAAGGCAATCTAATGCTTTGGAAAAACATGTTATGCGATAATAATGTCTAGGCTCTAGAAATTAGCTCATTGGAACTCAAACAATAGGATAAGCCAGACAAATCACAACCAAGATATGTTTTCTGACCTTTACATTCGGAACCTACTGCAATCTTATAATCTACAGGACATTGTGATGTATTATCACAATTCTCTTGCAGTAGCTCCTCCTTGGAAGGTTTTGTAGTAGCATTAGATTTTGTTGCCAAAAGTCCTGCACAAATATCATTGAATTTTCAGCATCCAATATCAATGTACATTGCGTCTCAAAAAAAAAACATCAATGCACATTGGTGATATGCAACATAGCAACAGTCACATATATCCATTAGTTTATTTCATAACTTTTTCTAAGTAAAACGGGGTAATAAGGGTTAAGAACTTTACTAAGCAAATATGGGATAGATCAAATAATCCAATTGAAGAAATTGACAAAACTTAGCATTACAAGTAACAGTATACTCAGTGTTAAGAATGTCCACAAAAAATAGCAAATGAAGGATATATTTGAAAAGGAAGAAGCAAAAACAAAATTAGAAAGCAAAGCAACTAACAAGCTGTTCACGCATGCTTCAAAAAAACATCACACTCATTATATCCAGCAAATTTTCAAATCCAAGCCATGAAACAGATTATCGTACAGAACAAACATCAAAATCCACTGCGAAAGAAAGAAGCCCACTCCTCAATGCTTCAAGCACACATCACTCTTATCTCTAGAAAAATTTCAAAATTTAGCCATAAAACAAATGCAATGATATCATCCGTGAGAATTTGCACTAAATTTTACACAGATAAATTCCAAAATATGAGTATATATTACCTAGAGGAGGGTTCGGAAGAGACGAAGGGAGAGGAGAGAGAGGCAGCAGCGGAGGAGGATCAGCAGCGACGGAAAGGGGCTGAATTTGAGGTGGTGGAGCTACAGGCAACGGAGCGTCAGTGAATCCGGCGAGGGGAGGAGAGGGATCAGAGGAGGTAACCGGCGAAGGAGCGGTCAAGGAATCGAAAGCAACACGGGCGGCGGTGTTTTGTGCCTCCTTAGAGGACTTGCAGTGGGCTGGTGTCTCGAATACCTGGCCGTGGACAGTGACGGTAGCGCTGAAGCGCGGCATATGATCGGGCCCGTCTTTCGCGGTGGCGTACTCCGGCAACTCCCAGCTCCGCCGCTGGCATAGCTCCTGCAACTTGCTTTTATACATTGGAGATGAATTGGGGTTTCTGCGAAGTGGACTCTTTATGAAGAATTTCTGAGATTTAAATGGTGAAACAGATGCTCGCGTTTTGGGGGAAACGAATTTTGTGCTTCATTATAAATGGAGTAACAATAACGTCTTTCAACTTAAATTCCTTTTTATCGTTTTTAAAAACAGTGAGTGTGTCAGACAATCAAATTCACAAATAGGCAGAACTTAGTTCTATTTAGGAATTTATGTCTCCTTCAAGCTGGGTCCTAAAACTTTAAGGCCTAGTTTGATTTGTAAGTTAATGGCATATTAGTTGCTTAGCTGGGCTACTTTTTGTGTTTGATTTGCAAGTCCAATAAAGTGGAAGGCCCGCATTATGTCACTGGCCCGATGCAAAATCACTATTCAACACCGAAAATTCAACTTGGGGTCACCCTCAGTTCCAAAAACTCAATGCTACAGTAAATCGAGGGGCATAATTGCCCCCAATTTTTCACCTCAAAATTCAAATCAAATTCTTGTCACCGCTCATATCATAGACAAATTCACGAGCTTGGCATCACACACCTCCATTCCAGAAGAGAGATCCGAGATAGCCTTCTTCGAAGTGAATATCACTGTTCCAGGGCTTCGCCATTCTGGTTTGCCCCAGGAAGCTGGTGGCGCTTCAGAGCTACTCCTCCCTCATTCACCCGCAGGGCTTCGCCATTCTGATTTTCCCCAGGAAGCTGGTGGAGCTTCGGAGCTGCTCCACCCTCATCCGCCCCGCTGACCTCTCGCATATTACTCTCTCTGCGTCCGCTGCAACGGGATTACCAAGGACGCCGTCGTTTCTGCTTCGGGTTTTGCTGCACGGTAATCTCTCGTTTTAATTAGGGATTGAGCTGTGTGTCCATGTGTTTTGAGAATGACAATTTGTATTCCACGACATGGTCATTGAGATTTTCGCGTGCTTACTGCATTTGCTATTGTCGTTTGTGGTAGTTGTGGCTCTATTTGAGAAGTAAGGTTTACGTTTATTCATTTGGAGCACATGTTTTCTAGTACGTGATTTAGGTATAACTGGGTGTTGGATATTAGATGAAATAATCTCATAGAGGAAAAACAATGTGTCTTAATTCATTTGCTTGGAATTCATGCTTGGTTCGTGAGTACTCTAGAGATTTTTTTCGTGGGCATAAGTGCCCTCAATTCTTCACCTCGATGGGTCCCTTTTTTCGCAGGTTTGTGTTGAAGTTTCTCCGCCCAATCTGGATTCTTCAGTTCTTGAGAGTGCTAGGGCTCGCATCAGAACTGCTTGTGCATCGCTGGAAAGCTACTGAAATCTAGTGAGTGCTTTCATCCTCATACTATGGACTTGAATCTGATTGTGAAAAAATTGATGATATGGTATATGTGGCTGTATCACAAGTTGTGACATTTGCTTGAATGAAACTCGCGCTTGGTGAAGTACGTGCACTGTCTGAAGACTCTGAAATGTTTATGCTCATGTATTTTCGTTTGCCATGATGTTGTTGTGTATTAGATGCTGGTTGTAGTGTGTGTGCTGCGAATATGTGATTTCAGTATATGAATTTGCTTGTTGGTGCTTGTGTGTGAACAGAAAACAATGTCAAATATGAGGCGTATAAATGCTTGTGTATGTATGGCCGTTGAAGAGATTTTACAAGAACAAATGATGCAGTTAATCATTGTGCTCGATAGTATTGAAAAGGATAAGACACGAAAACGAAAACGACGAGTGTTAGTTGAGCCATATGGAATGATTCATAGAATCCCCGATCAAGTGAAGCGCTTGAATAGGTTGATAGGTTTAAGTGAGACAGATTGTGTTATAAACCTAAGGATGGACCGGAATACGTTCGGTCATCTATGTCAATTGTTGAGAGATCTTGGGGGTCTTAGGAATGGTAGGTTTGTGACTGTAGAGGAGCAAGTCGCGATGTTTCTCTCTGTTTTAGCTCATCACAAGAAAAATAGGGTAGTTAAATTCGATTTCTGGAGAAGTGGTCAGACAATTTCGCACTATGTACATGTGGTTTTGAGGGCCATTCTTAGTCTGCATGT
Organism: Salvia miltiorrhiza; assembly: GCF_028751815.1. Lineage (NCBI taxonomy): Eukaryota > Viridiplantae > Streptophyta > Magnoliopsida > Lamiales > Lamiaceae > Salvia > Salvia miltiorrhiza. The sequence continues at coordinate 29,456,156 of NC_080394.1, read as the reverse complement.
AATTCTATTGGTTAAACCCACAGCTGTTCCAGATGACTCAACTGACCCCCGTTGGCGTTGGTTTAAGGTATAGCAAGCTGACCTACTCTTTGAGTACATATATTTCATATTTTAATAATGCTCATTGTAACTAACCTTGTTTATTGTTTCTAGGGGTGCCTAGGTGCATTAGATGGCACGTACATCAATGTGATGGTGCCAAATAGTGATAAACCACGATATAGAACGAGGAAGGGTCAGATTTCAACAAACACCCTAGCTGTGTGTGACCGAGACCTAAGGTTTGCTTATGTATTACCTGGGTGGGAGGGATCGGCCGCAGATTCTAGAATACTGCGTGATGCACTTAACAGGGTGAATGGCTTGAAAGTGCCCCGTGGTATAGACTTCTTACCTTTCGATTTGTATGTGTTCAGTTTCTGTCAATATTCTGTCATAGAACTGATATGCAACCTTAAATATAGGATCGTACTATCTTTGTGACAATGGATATGCCAATGCCGAAGGGTTTCTAGCTCCCTATAGGGGAGTACGGTACCACTTAAAAGAGTGGGGTCCCGCAGCTGCACGCCCTCGAAATGCAGAGGAATTATTTAATCTAAGACATACGAGGGCGCGAAATGTTATAGAGCGCGCGTTTGGAATAATGAAAATGCGGTGGGGGATTCTACGAAGCACCACGTTCTATCCCGTTAAGGTGCAAAATAGACTCATCATGGCGTGTTTTCTACTTAATAATTTCATTAGGTCTGAAATGGATGTAGATCCCATAGAACAAGAATTTGATAATCTGCCACATGACAATGAATTCATCGAACCGGACCACGGTAACTATGTGGATGCTGTAGAGCCATCTCCAGAGTGGAATGCAACGAGAGACGCTCTAGCTCAGTCTATGTGGCACCAATACCAAAATCAGCACTAAGGTTTGGATAAATTAAACTGACTGAAATGCTTCCATCTAACTTGTTCATGTTGTTGCTTGCTATTATGTGAGGTGATTATACTTTAGTGACATATTATATTGCTGCCAGGTTTATTGTTTGAATTTATGCATGATTATACTTTGTTATGACAGATTAATATCACAAATGCATATAATTTAGTTACGTGTTTTGTTATGACAGATGGACCTTCGAGTGAGGCCGCGAGAATTGCAAGGGAGGCCGCCAGCCATTTCATGGTTTTGTTGTAGGGAAACTCGTTTGAACTTATTTCCAGTTATTGTAAATTAACTACTATCTACTAGTGTTTCTGCTAGATGTTGTAATGCTATATGAATATGTCGTTTGATTCAGGCTTTTGTTGAATCTTAGGGATGGATAATTTAACTGGTGCTTATGTGCTTGAATCGAAGTGGGTTATTACTTGGTCTTTTGTCAACAATTGGTGCTTATGGCATTAGAAAATATGTGAATGTTAGATGGATATTAGCATTTAATACAGGTGTTAGGTGAAATCAATTCAACATCCGCCATTTTTTATCCCCTCTAATGCAACACACGTAAAATATTCTCAATGGGCTGCACTAGTAGATTCACACACAACTTTATGACATTCTTTTTTTTCAATTATCAACTCAAAATACCATTAATGCAACACCACCAAAAGCATAAATCCCAAAAGGGTTCCAACAAGATCTATATAAAACTAGTTACCATTTCAGTTTTGACAAAGTTCAAACGGGCAATATAATGCCACATAATTACAAAAAACTAGTGTCCTAGAACACATTGGAGCAGCCAAGTAGTGTTTAAGCATGGAATGTAACCTTCATGCATATAGCTAGCTGTACAAAATATATACAAAAGGCATAATATAGCACGATAGCTTTCATTTGTTACGGCCCTCGAGGAGGCGCTTTGCATACGCGGGGCGAGCATCTTCGGGCAGTCCCATAAAAATCTCAAGACGTTCCACCTTGTACGCAAGCAACTCACAGACATCGAACCTCTCGTCCAATGACAGCTCAGGGATAGCCTTCAATACTTCAAATACCTCCTTCCTCGCCTTTCCAATATCGAAATCATATCCGACCCGATTCGCAAGAGTTTCCAACCTCTGACCTGTGTTATTCATCATCTCACGCAGCAGCATCTCATAAGCACCACCCGTCTCCTCGCGAGCTGCCTTACGCTTTCTGCCCCCACTAGTCTCTTCACGTGCCCTCTCAGCTCCCTTGTGATTTTGACTGACACTCTCATCCACCCCCTCATTCTGATCCACCCCCTCATTCTCATTCACCTCTTCCATGTTGACATGGTAGTCTCCATCAGGTGCATGCTGCGCAATGTTCTCACGGCGGTACATAGCAGTCACCGCATCCATTAAATCCTCCGCGTGCTCTCCCGTAGCCCTGTCTTTACCGAACACTAGTTTCCAGTCATCTATTAGCGGCCACGGCTTATCCCTCATCAACCTAGCATTTGGGTCTTTCTGCAAGATAAAATTTCAAACATACGACAACGTAAACATTCTTACAAACTGCCAGTTTATTAGATTTATGAAGCATACCTTCACTATTTCAGCCCATTCTTCGTCTGTGCAATCAATGGTGCCATTAGCGTTAAACCCAAAGCCAGTACGTCCTAACATCAAGGACAAGCTGTAGTAGTTCTTTTTCATTGCGCATATTTTGGAGTTAATGTGGGGGACGCCTTTCAAATCTGTGCCTGGGTATGCAGCCCTCATCGCATCTTCTAGCTTGTTCAAGTAACCTGCCCGGAAGCCGTTGTCGGACTTCCATCCCTGCGCTACCAATTCTTTCAACGCTGCCATCAGTGTTTCCTCTTCCTTACTGGTCCAACTCCGCCGTGTTTTGTCAGATTTGTTGACCCGGCAACGACTACTCTCTGTTCAAACAAAGCAAACATTACCCAGATATTCCCAACCAATTCCATTCCCCGACGACAACAGCACATAATCATATCAAGTAACTTCACCAATTCCACATGCAATTAGTACAAATCTATGACAAGCATATCAATTTCTCGCAGCGCAAATGATATATTTTTATGCACCGAACACTCTCATAACCCTGTAATCGAAATTTAAACATACATATCGTTTTACCTTTCTGTCCCGAACTCAGGCCTTGCTGCATCGGATTCATCTCAAAGTTTCTAGTAGGAGACGCTTCAGATTACGAATTCGAGAATTGATGTGAGAATGAGTTCTCTGACTTGGCGCCTATAAATCCCCAATCGTTCCCTCTCATTTTTGACGCGGGAAATCAAAGGACACGCCTGTCCATCTAATATTTTAGAAGGGACATTTTAGACATTTCCTATTATTTCCAGTGTAAGGCTACCGTATATCAAACAGTCACAAATAAAATTTAGGCTAATTAGCCCTTTAATCATTTGTTATCAAACAAATGACCCACATATGTTTACCGGCCTAACCCAGCAATCTTTATTTGAGTTTGCACAACTGGGCTTATCTATACCATATTTTCAAACACGGCCTAAATAATTTTATGAATCCTAAAATTTTAAAAAAATAATTGCATAATAAAAGAAAAAAAATCCATTAAAGGAACAAAAAGTAAAAAAAAGAAAATGAAAGAAAGAGGTCACAAAGTAGTATAAAAATATGGGTAATTGGTGTATAAATACATGAACTTTACTTATAATTTTTTAGGTTTTAACATGAATTTTAAATTCTAGTTATAAATACAAGAACTTTACTCATTTTTAGTATTTAACATGAACTTTAAAATATAGTTGTAAATACATGAACTTTAAACTTATTCAATTTTTGACTCATTTTCATTTTTTTCCCCAAATTAAAGCTGACTTAGATTGCCTGAATCTTGACGTGGACAATTCCTTGCTATAAAAATTAACACCGTTCAATTTTTGACCTGTTTTTTATATTTTGAATTTCTAAATTTGTCCTTCTAAGTGACGAAATTGACATTCTGAAATCCCCAAATGGCCAAATGTTAAAGACTGAAATTCGCTTTTTGAATTTGTAAAATTTGTAGACTCTTTATTGTTCACTTTAATATAGTATTAGTTTTGGGTTAATTTCCTCTAACCAAAAACGACGAATTGTCCACGTCAAGATTTAAACATTCCAAATCAACTTTAATTTGAGAAAAATAAAAAATGAGTCAAAAATTGAATAACTATAAAGTTCATGTATTTATAACTATGTTTTAAAGTTCATGTTAAATACAAAAAATGAGTAAACTTCGTGTATTTATAACTGAGATTTAAAGTTCATATTTAATACCAAAAAATGAGTAAAGATCATGTATTTATACACCAATTACCCTAAAAGATTCTACATTCTTTCTCCCAATCTCGAAATGTGTGCAGAAGCTAGGTCCTAAAATTGAAAGTTGAATTTGTGTTTTTTACCACATCATCATACATCGGTGAAAAAGTTACTCTTCAACTTTTTTTGTGGCTAAAAAAGCTACCATTGCTAGTATCCTTAGACCATCTTTATCGGTCCTTCTCAATAGAACGAGTCGACTGCCAACAAGAATAAACAATTTTTTTTAAAAAATTGAAATGCTTGATTGTTGAGCTGTTCTACCACCTTCAAATTGAGACCACCATGGTCTCTCTCTCTCTCGCTCCTCTAAAATGCATCAATAGTAATATGACAATTATTTCTATTTTATTGGTTTGGAAAATTTTATTTAGATAAACAGATAAACTATTATATCTTTTATAATAAAATATTTAAAAATAAAATAAAATGTCAAAATTTATATTTTTTCCATTCTCTATAAATAAAGACTACTCTTGATATATTTCAACACATCTTCTAATTTTTTCATTTTCCCTCTTTACATATAACATCTAATATTTCTTTCTCTATTTTTCAATGGATCGAGGTAATAATTCTTTCTTCAACTTTCAAAATTTCAATCCCTCCCAAGACTATTATCCAAATCTTGCTGATATTTCAAGCTCCAATAAATTCTCAGAGTTTGATTATGTTATAAATTTCGATTCTCGCATAATCCAACTCATTCTCCTATTTCTAAATATCACCAAACCTCTGAAAATTTCTCTAAAAGGTCACTTCAAAATGTTGAGCAAACACATGCAAACCCTTCAAACAATGCGCAAAGTTGGATTGATCTAGAAGATATAACACTAAAGTTTGTTTGGTGCTTTGTCAGTAACAATCCAATTGTTAGCACTAACCAAAATAGTTCCTCATTTTGAAAAAATGTTGGAAATATGTATGAGCTAAGTCGAGCAGATAATCAGAAATTGGAGGCCCAAGGTCCTTGGAATCATTGAGGCAGCGTTTCAGACGCCTCAACAAAAATGTAACCTTGTGGGTTGTTGCATATGAGCGACGAACGAGCGGCCAATCCAAAGAGGATATTGAGAAAACAACTCAAGCAATTTATGGTAAAACTAAATTTACGCAGCATGGGGTGGTTGAAAAAGTTATGAGCAGCAACCCGAAATGGGAACTGAAATTGGATAGTACTGGTTTTATACGACGTTCTCACCCAAATGACGAAGATAATGTTGACGAAAATTGCAACAGCTCAAAAAAATCAAGGACAAATGAAGATGCGGATCCTCCAACCGACTCCACTCCAGAAACTTCTAGAAGTGATGCTTCAAGATTTCATCATCCTATTGGTAGCGATAAAGCTAAAGCTAAGGCTAAAAGAAAAATAAAATAAACAGTGTCACAATCTTCCATAGTCTCATATGCTTTTACTGCTGAACTACGTGAAATAAGGATCACACGTGAAAAAGAGATGAAAACATCTACGTTGAATACGTTGATGAAAAAAATCCAGTTACCTCCAGAAGAAGAAGCTCACAAACATCGTCTAATGGCAGAACTTTATGGGATGTAATCATACTTTATTTGCTTGTTTTTAGTTATTGTGTTATTTAAATTATTGTTCTAGGGTGTTTATGTTTGTAATGTAATCTTGTGCAATTTCAATGTAATTTCATTTTGTGCGATTTCAATTAAATTTCATTATGCATTATTGTCATTACATTTTCAAAACCATTAACTTTCGGTGGCCTTACCCATGTGACTTCTGCATTATTGTCACTTAATTTTCAAAAGCATTAACTTTTGGTGGCCTTACCCATGTGACTTCTGCATTATTGTCACTATATTTCCAAAAGCATTAACTTTTGTTGGCCTTACCTATGTGACTTCTGCATTATTGTCACTACATTTTCAAAAACATTAACTTTCAGTGGCCCTACCCCATTTAACTTTGTGTAAGATAGCATGTGACACTTATCATGCTTGTGCTTTTACCGCGAGCTATATATTTATCCATGTACCCGATCAGACAGAGGGACTGAATTTCTAAATTCAATGATTCGGAACTACTGCGAGGAACGAGGGATCAGTCACCAAACTTCTACAGCAAGAACTCCACAGCAAATTGGAGTAGTTGAAAGAAGAAATAGGTCTTTGAAGGAAGCAGCAAGGACGATGTTAGCTGAATCAAAACTACCACTAAAGTTTTGGGCTGAAACAGTCAACAATGCTTGCTACACTCAAAATCGATCCTTCCTCGCTGAAAGACATGGGAAAACTCCATACGAACTATGGAAGAACATGAAGCCAAATATTTCTTACTTTCATGCATTCGATTCTAGGTGTTTCGTTCACAACAATGACAAAAGAAAGTTAAACACTTTTGATAGCAAGGCTGATCCAGGATTTTTCCTTGGATATTCTGGAACTGAAGAATCCAGCAAAGCCTATCGAGTGTTTAACTCTCAAACTTTAGTCATGGAAGAAATATCTCATGTTATTTTTGACGAGTCTTTTGATGATTTCAGAAAATAGGAAACTGAAGAAAATATTAAGAATAGAGGAATTTCTTGTACTGAAAAGAATAGCACCGAACCAACTGAAGTGTTGGTGTGGGGACCAGGAAGAGATGAAGATACTGAAGAGCTTCAGTATCAGAAGATCAGTCAAAGGACTGAAGTTCCAACTAAAGTTGCTATAGAAGGCATCAGTCAAGGGGGAACTCCAACGACTGGAGAATCCAAAGAAGCTGTAACTGAAGAACGTGTGGAACCTCCTTCACCACAAGTTTAACACTCCCCTGCTCGAGAAGCTACTGAAGCCATCACAGAACAACAGTCAACCGAAGGACCACGATCCATCCTGACAGAAGATCCTCCACCTTCACCAGAGGAAATCAAAAAGTACAAAAGATGGTTTGAGCTACATTCTAAGGACAACATCATTGGAGAACCATCAGACGATGTGAAGACTCGAAGATCAATGTGCAACCTCGTCTACGACATCAATCAGAATTGCATCAACGAAGATGAAAATTTCAGTTGTTTCTTATCAGAAACTGAACCCAAAGATGTAGAAGAAGCACTAAAGTCCACTCAATGGGTTATCGCAATGCAAGAAGAACTAAATGAATTCAACATGAATGCAGTTTGGGAGCTAGTGGATCGCCCAGATGATGCAAAAGTTATTGGACTAAAATAGATTTTCAAGAATAAAAAGGACGAGAAAGGAAATGTGGTCAGAAACAAAGCAAGGCTAGTGGCCAAAGGTTACAGTCAAGAAGAAGGAATCGACTACGACGAAACATTTGCCCCTGTTGTTAGACTGGAAGCAGTCAGACTTTTCTTAGCCTATGCTGGTCATAAAAGATTCAAAGTACACCAGATGGATGTGAAGTGTGCATTTCTTAATAGAGTTCTCACTGATGAAGTATATGTAGAACAACCACCAGGATTTGAGGTTGCTGGACCAGATAAAGTGTACAAGTTGAAGAAGGCGCTCTATGGATTGAAGCAAACACCAAGGGCATGGTATGACACTCTTTCTGAGTATCTAATTGAACAAGGATTAAAGAAGGGATCAGTGGACAGAACTCTGTTCACACTGAAAGAATGAGAGGACCTCCTACTTGTTCAGATTTATGTCGACGATATCATCTTCGGATCCAAATCCGAACGAATGTGCAAAAAGTTTTCTGAAATTATGACGAATAAATTTTAAATGTCAATGATGGGAGAAATGAATTTCTTTCTGGGATTACAAGTTAAGCAGACCAAGGAAAGAATAATAATCAATCAGTCAAAGTATGCCAAGGAACTGGTCAACAAATTTGGCCTTCAACACATGAAGTCAGCAAAGATTCCTATGAACACCAATTGGAAAATGGATCCAGGAACTGAAAGAAAATCTGTATCATCAACTAAGTACAGAGAAATCATTGGATCACTACTTTATCTAACAGCAAGCACACCAGATATAGCATTTGCAGTTGGAGTTTGTGCAAGATATCAATCAGACCCCAAAAAAGCTCACATGGACGCTGCAAAGTGCATTCTAAGATATCTCAAAGGCACACCCAATATAGGTCTTTAGTATCCAGCTGACAACAACTTCAAACTTTCAGGATACTCAGACTCAGATTTTGCAGGATGCAAAATTGATCGGAAATCAACTTTCGGCACTTGTCAATTCTTAGGCAACAAACTTATCTCTTGGTTTTCAAAGAAGCAGACTTCAGTTGCCACCTCTACAACTGAGGCTGAATATGTTGCTGCGGGAAATTGCTGCTCACAAATTCTCTGGCTAGTCCAACAACTAAAGGACTACACGATCGAAGAAAGAGAGGTTCTCATCTATTACGACAGCTCCAGTACTATTGCAATCTCACAAAATCCAGTACATTGCACCAGATGTAAGCATGTCGAGATACGTCATCACTTCATCCGTGATCATATGGAAAAGAAGGATGTTTCAGTTGTGAAGATCCACACAAGCATTCAACGAGCCGATTCGCTGACCAAAGCACTTCCGGAAGATAGATTCAATGATCTATGTGGAAGCATCAGATTACTAAATCCTGAAGATTGAGGTTGATCAAAGAAAGCGATGCACTGAAAAGAAGATCTCTACTAAAGTCTCAACAACTGATGATCAGCCAACTGAACTTCTCAACTGATGACGTGGCAACCTAGGAAGATGTATCTTCTTTTGAGGGGGAACTATCTTTCAACGGTTCAACTGAAGACGCGGTATCGACTGATTACAATGATCAATTGACCAGTAAGTACTTTTAATTTATGCATTAAATACAGTATATCAGTTAAATCAGTTATGAACCTTCTCTTTGATAAAATCTTTTTCTGATAAGTCACATTAAGTGTTTTAACTTATTGTTTGGAAACAAGAACTGAAATATCCATGCTAGACAAGTTTTTTTTATTTAAAAATTGTTTTAATCGTCCCGCCTTTCTCCTTAGCCAAACTAGCTCTTAATCCTGATTAATTCACTTGTCTCTGCAATAAAATCTTGCAAATTTCTCTGATTTGACAAAATGCAATGATTAGATTCTTTCTAATTTTGAGGCACACGTATCCTGTAGAGACGACGGACGTTAAGTTTTCCTTTAAATTTGGTTTAAGGCACAAGAATCGAACAACCTTTCGTCTTCTCACTTTCTTAGTATTATAAATGCCTTAAGTCTTGAAATTTTTCTTCATCACAACTTAACATCTTCCACAGACTTCTCTGTGAGAATACTTTCTTTTTACAGAAAAATTCTTGTTCCAACCATGGAGAGACCAATGACAAAGAAGTCATGAAGTGGGTAAATGACGCTCGTCTACCTGGTCTACACAGGACCATTCAACTGGATTGGTACCCTTCTCCGAAGTCAAGCTCCTTTATTCTCTCACTTGTATCCGGAGATTCGAGTGTCTTCTATCATAATGCCTGGCGCAAAGAAGCTTCTAAGCTTCGGGAGGATAAAAGTTGAGGTAACAAATTCCAATAGTTACTTCAATTGCTTATCAAGCTTAATTATCTCGTGTATCTTGCACACCTCCTATAATGGCAACAACAACGAGCCATCACTCGTTGTTTGCCGGCATCTCTTGCCGCACACGATCTTCTCAACATAGACCTAATGCAGACAAATCGACAATGTTAGTCCTCACGACTGTCACTGATTCGATATTCCCTTCTCGCACCCATCCCACATACTCTCCCTCTTTCATTCTCTTAAACCCTCTTCCCACCCTAAGGTCTGTATGTATGGCCGCTCTGTTATAGTTCTTTTCTCTAGAGCCATGCATACCCGCCGATATCCCCCACCTTCACCTCCACAAACACTCCTCTTCCCCTTCTCCAACATCATCTCCCTCACCCTATGGCGTCTTCCTCTTCTGAGTCATTTCTACTCAAACTCTTCTCGTATCTTCTCACGAGCTTCTGAGAAACAGAGTTGGGTATCGTCTAATCACTGCTTCCAACACCAGTCATCCTTTCTTTTTGATGTTGCCAAAAAAAGGAAAAGAAGGCAAAGAAAAATCTTCAGAGATAGAAGCTGGTAAAGCAAAAGGATCACCACAAGATCAGGAGGGAGACAAACCAGAAAGACCTCGAGTCAATGGAGAACAAGTGTGGAAGAAACAAGCATAGGAACATGAAGATGAAGATGAAGAACAAGTAGAGGAACAAACATGAAGATACAGATGAAGATTAACATCAAACAAGCAGACTCATGGAGTGCAACACAAATCCGAATTTTGTGTTTATGTGTATTTTCTTTGACTTTGTTTTGATCTGTACCAAAAACTGATATCTCATCAGTTTTTCTGAAATAAGAATGAGTGTTGGTACTGGAAATTGTATTTTCAGTCTAAGGTTTGTTGTGCAGCCATAAGCAGAGTGATTGTCAGTGTGTTTAACTAACCGTGGACGTAGGAACTTGTTCCGAACCACGTAAAAATCCTTTGTTGTTTATCACTTTCAGTTTTACTTTCTTATTCTGTGCACAAACATGTTTATAACTGAAGACAATATCTTTTTGTCCAGGCTCTGATTACTTATTTCAGTAATGTCTTCGTCCTGTTCTGTTTCTGTTATGTTCTCTTTCTGTTTGCAAGATTTTAGGTTATCTTGTTAAGGGGGAATTGTATTCACCCTGTTTAGTATCTTGCTTTTTTATTTTCAGTCTCTTCTTGTTTTAGAACTGATTGTATGGTTTTGGCATCATCAAAAAGGGGGAAATTGTTGGGAACTTAGCGAAATATCTTAACCATAGTTTTGATGATACCAAAATCCTTAGGTTTTCTTCTGTAATAGACTAGAACTTTTCGAACTCAAGTGTTGGAGTGCACTTTTCTAGTTTATCTAGTATTCTTAAGACTGAAGACCGAAGGACTGAGGACTGAAGACTGAAGTCTAAAGACCTTAACTGAAGACTGCTGTGAAAAGGCCAAGTCAAATACTGATGTTTAACTGATCGAGTTGCTTACTGAAGAATCAGTTATGGCTTAAGTAAAATGCAGGCCACGTGGATTTAGCGGACTGATACTAAAGTCAAGTTTCAGTTGACATTATTCATCGGACTGAAACTCCTGAGTATAAAGGAAGCCACGCACCTTCAAGTACAACCGCATTAAATGCATAGATATTGAAGATCGTCCTTTCTCTGCAAGTATTCCTTTTTGGTGATAACTTTTCAGAGGCGCCTTATCTCTTGTACCTGAGACGTCATTCTTCACCAAATTAAGGAACCTCGAAGATTGAAGCCTCAGCCAAGTTCAATTTACTCTCACAATGGATGAATTCTTAAGGACCATCTCAGCCAACGGATCTATATATTCAAGACTTGCCCTATAAATAGAGCTCGAGGAACACTAAAATTTTCACCGATTCAATCGCACAAGCTGAAACTCTGCCAAAATCGCAACTCAGCCATTCACTGCCTTCAAAAGTTTTGAATCGAAGAAGAGAATTCCCAAAGCTAAAATCAGTTCTCTGATTTCATACATTCTCTTAGTTCCTTAGGCAAATTCTTTGTAATATCCAAAGCCTTAGGTTTTCGATTACAAAGAGCCTGTTCTCTGTAATCTAGTTGGTACTTCGAACCTCATTTCAACCGAGCGAAAAGAGTGTTTGAGTAGAGAGGAGTTCAGACCAGTGTTCTGACTCCAAAAGATCTTAGCCACCCGCTGGAAAAGACACTTGTGTCTTAGAGAGCTAAGAGTGAGCGAGAAATCCAACCTAGAGTGTTGGTACTGGAAATTGTATTTTCAGTCTAAGGTTTGTTTTGCACCCGTAAGCACAAGCCTAGAGTGATTGTCAGTGTGTTTAACTGACCGTGGACGTAGTAACTTGTTCTGAACCACGTAAAAATCCTTTGTTGTTTATCGCTTTCAGTTTTACTTTCTTATCTGTGCACAAACTTGTTTATAACTGAAACTGATTAATTGCAAAGTGAAACTATAACCTGACAACGTGTTAATCAAAGGCTATTTCAAAAGTTAAGTTTTCCGCTACCAGTGTTATTAGTCTAACTGATAAATCTTCGGATAATCAATAAGATTCATAACACTCATCTGTTTCAAATCCTGACTGAAGTTCCCTTTTGGATATCAGTCAAAGTTCTGTTGTTTAATTGAAACTGTTTAACTGCTCTTCTCTTCAAACTCTTTCAGTATCAGTTGATACTATTTCAGTTAACTTCAAAAGCTATCAAAAAATAGCCTACAGGTGTATTTCCCCCCCCCATATACCTGTTCAGCAACCCTCCGATACCCAACACCAACAATATACATATTTTTAAAGTTATATATTGAATTAACAAATCTATTACATATCGTTATAATCTTTTTAGATTTTTAAAATATAAATATATAAGTTAATATCATCATCTATACGAAGTGGCTCATATTAATGAATTCTATGAATGTTACATGTAGGTGTTGTGTAGTTATTAACGTTTACTATAAAAGAATCACAAAATACTAAAATTAACAACACAAAGAATTAAATGACATGGTTTGGATTGTTCATAAACACACGGTGGTGACCACCGTGCCCACGATGATGCGCCTTATCGTGTGCAAATTACTGTGAGCACGATTTTGTGCATCGTGAAAATTTTGCACACGTACGGTGGCTGTCGAGCACACAGTGACTGGACACGGTAAAGCACTGTCGTGTATAGCCATTGTGTTCAGCCACCGTGTGGAGATAAACATCCACCATGGACCACGACCGTATGAAAGAGTGGGGTTGCTTTATCATTTAGTAATAGAGTAAGGGTATTTTAGTATTTTTACTCATTTTGATATCTAAAACTTCTACTTTTATGGATTAGTGTGAATAACTTTTATTTTTTATTGTTAGGTATTTAAAAAGAGTTGTCCCTTTTTTTTAGTGAGAATGTATCTTTTTATACCATAGCATAAAATATAGAAATTTTTTACACCCATCCTTAAGAGAGTATAAGTTTTTCATACCAAAATCAATAAAACACTAAAACACCCCTAAATAAAATAAGGGTTAAGCTGCAGATAGGCCCCTGAAGTGTGAGCCCTTAGAGCGATTTGCTCCCTTTATTAACTGTGTGTGCAACTTACCCCCTAAACTACCAAAAATCGCACATTTAACCCATTCTTGACTAACACCGTTAGTCAACGTTAGTAATTTTTTCTTTTATTCAAATTGTGGGGCCCACTTGTAGTTTTCTTCAATTTTTTTTATTACAATTCGTATCCCCCTCTACTGCTACTGCCCGGCCATGGTCAAAGAGAGAAATGGACTGGCCTAGGCTGATCTGGGCTTTGCTAAGGGTGTGACAGGAGAGAACGACGGCGGCCTAGCGGTCATTGTCCATCGGAGTCCGAGGAAGGCGGAGCGGCGGCTTGTCGCTGCTGTAGTCACCGTTCGAAGAAAGGGGAGATCTGTGATGTGAGAGGCGAGAGAGAGACACCGAGGGAGGCGGCGGCGCTTCGTCGTCGCCAAGGGGGAGATCGAGGGAAGTGACGGAGGCTGTCGTTGCCAAGGAGGAAGGTTGATGGGGTATCCGGTCTGAGAAGCGAGCCGAGATGGAGATGAGAGATGAGGCGGCGGTGACCGACTTTTGCTGCTGCTGATGCCGTAAATTGCTAAATCAAGACGAGAGGGAGAGCCACTGTTCGCCGGAGGTCGAAGGAGATTGGGCCACTTTTGGGCCAATGTTATTTAACAAATCTATCCCTCACTCATGGCCACCGTCCGCAAATCATATCCTTTGTTATTGTTTCTTTTATTGGAGTTTGATTTCATTTTCATTGGAGTTTGGTTTCATTAGCTTTCTTGTCAGCATGAACTAATGTTGGTGTGTAAGATCCTGTTTTTAGCTGCTGTAGATCTAAGCTTTTTGAATCCGAGTTTCCCATCGTTATTTATTTTGTGGTGATTTTGCCTTCTGCCGAGCGCTACTTGTCCGAGTTTCAAAAATTGAGATTTTCTGTTTTTCTTGCCCTGGAGATTTACTTGTTATGGGTATTTGATTTACTTGCCGCCGGGAGGGAGGCGCCGCCGCTGACGGTTTGGTGAGAGTGAGAAAGAGAGATGCAGTGTGAGGAGGAGGAAGAAGCGTAGAAGAAGAAGAAAGGAAGGTGGGCCCCACAATTAGAATTAAAGAAACAAAAGAAAAAATCACTAACTAACGTTGACTAACGGTGTTAGTCAAGAAGGGGTTAAATGTGCGATTTTTGGTAGTTTAGGGGGTAAGTAGCACACACAGTTAGTAAAGGGAGCAAATCGCTCTAAGGGCTCACACTTCAGGGGCTTATCTGCACCTTAACCCATAAAATAATATAAGTTACGGCTTGTACATGATGGCAAGACAAGGTCGTGTAGTCACCGTGTGCAGCCATCGTGTGCACGTATATATAGCCCTAATTGTGCATATGAAGACTCAAGACACGATCATGTAGCCATCGTATGCACAGTTACGTACCCCAATTGTGCACACAGTGGCTACACGATTGTGTCTTGCCATTGTGTGCAAGTCGTAACTTATACTCTTTTATTTCTTTTAACTTATTAATATATAGTAAGGGTAATGTAGTAATTTAATACATTTTGGTATAAAAAACTTATACTCTTATAAATGGGTGTAAAAAACTTGAGAGAATATATCTTTTTATACCAAAGTATAAAACATAGAAATTTTTTACACCCATTCAAAAGAGTATAAGTTTTTCATACCAAAATCAATAAAATGACTAAAACACCCCTAAATAAAAGAGTTTAAGTTATGGCTTTCACACGATGGCAAGACACGGTCGTGTAGCCACCGTGTGCAACCATCGTGTGGACGTATATATACCACTAATTGTGCACACGAAGGCTTAAGATACGATCGTGTAGCCACCGTGTGCGCAAAATTGTGCACACGATGGCTACACAATCGTGTCTTGGCATCGTGCGCACACGATGGCTACACGATCGTGTCTTGGCATCGTGTGCAAGCCGCAACTTATACTTTTTAATTTTTTTTAACTTATTAATATGTAGTAAGGTTAATGTAGTAATTTAACACATTTTGGTATAAAAAACTTATACTCTTATGAATAGGTGTAAAAAACTTCTATTTTTTAATATGAGGTATTTAAAAAGATTTTTCCCAAAAAACTTCTACTTTTTTATTACGTGATATTTGTAGTGGACAAATTTCGTATAGCTCATTTAAATTAATATTCGCGGCCCAAATAATTAGTTTAGTCCATGAACTGAATTAATTAATTCAGCCCATACGCTAAGTCATCCGGGCCCAACGATTCAAACCCTAGAAAGGGCAATAACTTGGGGAGGAATGCGGGAAGAGAGGATGAACGTCAACTCCACGAATATCGGAACAACTAGGGTTTAAAGAGACGTGTCAGCCAAACCCTAGCCGTCAGACTACCACAGTATAAATAAACATTAATTAGGTCAATGAACTCATCCATTCATTCGTACTCTCAGCTACTCCACCTACTCACGTTCTCAATTTTCTTCACTTGCTCGATCTCTACGCCTCCACGCTCTCACGTTCTGGATTGGGGCTTGCTCTGACCAGTCAGACAAACCAGCCAGACACACCAGTTCGACCGACGAGATTCACTATCTTACCTTTACTCTACTGTTCAATTATCTTTACACATCATATTCGTTTTTCCTATCAATTAATTCGAATTGTTTCACTGACTTGAGCGTCGGAGGTCCTTCCATCGACACCCCCACTAGTGCTCCTAGAAGGGCTCTAACGTGTTTGTGGTTTTAGGTTGCTAGTGCCCGCCGACCCAGACGTACCCGACGTCTTATTCACGTGATTGTTGGATCCATCCCCAACAATATTTAAAAAGATTTCCCCCTATATTTTATTATAATTTAACTAAGGATTAAGTTGTCTATTTACTCTAAAAATAATTAGAATTAACTGTTAATGGGTAAAAATGCTTATATGTATAACTTCTAATTAAAAATGCTCACTTTTATATATAAAAGAAAAAACTTGATATTATGCCAAAATTAAAGTGAGGGGTCAAAATTTCCCTTGATTATTGATGAGTTTATATCATTTTTTGTATAAAGTGTTACATTTTTTTGACAAAATTACAATTATATAAGAAAAGTGTAAAAAAAAACTTAATATTAGAAAAATAGGTTGCCACCTTAATGAGGTAGTTGTCCGGGCAACACCTACTTTTCCGACCGTCAAACTATTGTTCTTATAATAAATTAAAAATTTCAATCCAAAAAATAGTTTGTCAATCGGATAAATAGGTTGCCGTCAGAGTGACTACCTCACTAAGTAGGTTGCCGCTCGGACGACAACCTACTATTCCGACAACAAGTTATTTTTATAATTGCAAGTATATTGAAATTTAGTCAATTTGAGTATAAATACAATAAGTTGTGAGCATTTTTCATCATAACTTAACGAAAATGGGCATTTTTTTATTTTAACTCTATAATTAAGTACTACTTTTATCTTATAATTAATACTATTTAGTTTTTGTTGACGATGTGGGAAAATAAATAATGATGTTCTGGAAGTATACACTTGTTGTATAAACTAATACTCCCTCCGTCCCAATAAAAGTGGCCATATTTCTTTTTGGGTGTCCCATTAAAAGTGGTTACTTTCTAAAAATGACAAAAATTTACTTTAATTAAGTCAACAATTACTCACTAATTTGGTCAACAATTGTAGGCCACTTTCTAAAAATGCCAAAATTACTTTAATTAAGTCAACAATTACTCACTAATTTGATCAACAATTGTAGGCTACACACTCTATTAAAACATAATAACACTCAATTTCTTAATCTCCATGCCCAAAAAAAAAGTGACCACTTTTATTGAGACGGAGGGAGTAATAGTGAAAAGCGTCTTAGCTATATATTTTAGTATAATTCCATTCTATGAATAAAATTATGAGTTGCATTTTCAGGAGTATCATAAACTAATTAACACTTCTTCAGTAATAATCGTTTTTTTTTTTTGAGAGTATTTTCTAAATTTTTTCTCTATTCAAATACTAGGAATCTAAATAATTTGGGGAAGAATAAAAAAAAGGTGGAGAGAGGAGACATTACGTGAGTAAATTTGGGGAAGAAATCCCCTTTAAAATAAGTACAGCAAAGATTACATACACTCGGAGAAGCAACATGGAGAATTACAATAATCGAAATACAATAATAATAGCATCCAACTTCACATACAGGACAAAGCAGAGATATGCACTCTCTCACAGAAACATCATCTCTCTTTCTCCCCCTTTCTCTTTTTATTTTATTCCCATATTTGCACATCTCACAAGTCATGCGGAAAAGCCTGCAAATCAGCCACGCCAGAGGAAAACAAGTCAACAAGACGATCGACACTAACCAAGTGAGCAAACAATTAATCGAGAGAGAGAGAGAGATTAGAAAAAGTACGAAATCAATCGCTGTCGCTGCTGCTGCTGTCATGACCGTGGCCGTCGTCGTGTTTCTTCTTGTCCTTCTTGTCCTTCTTCTTCTTCTTGCTGTCGTCGGCTTCGCCGCCGTGGATCTTATCTTTGATCTTATCTACGAGGCCTGCCTCGTGCTCGGTTGCCGGCTGCTTGTGGTGATATTCAGATCCGTGCTCGGGCTGCTTGTTGTGATCTCCAGATCCGTAGCCATGTTCGGGCTGCTTGTGGAGATCTCCAGATCCGTAGGCGTGTTCGGTCTTCTTCACCTCGTCGTGCTTCTCATCTTCCTTCTTGCCTCCCATACCCAGCTTCTCTTCGATCTTGTGGATGATGCCTGCCATTTTCTAGAACTTAACTCTCTTTGTTTTGTTTTGATTTGTTTTGGTGGAGGTAGTCAATTGATGAGTGGAACTGAAATTGGGTTGGCCTATTTATAGAGAAAGGATTGATGATTCATTACTTAATCGCAAGGATAATGGATTAGGCTAGTGGGGCCCACATGTGGACGCGGCAATTAATGGTCGGTGCAACGCCATGCCACGATACAGAAAATTATATATATATATAAAAATCTTCCCTCGACTAGTCAAGAAGGTTGTTTAATACAGGTCGAGATTTGATCATATCCTCAATTAGAATCATTAGATGGGCTCCCTAATTTCTATATCGCTAATTAATGATATTGTAATGACTTATTGTGGTAATTTTAGGAGAGTAATTAAAAGATTAGTATTATGAAGCACGGCGCCGTAATTTTTTGAATAAAATCTATATATATATAAAAGCAAAATAAACTCTATCCTACGTGGCGTCGTATAATCACTTCATTTTATTTTTTCTCAATTCTCATTCATTCTTATTTTTTTTCTAAATTTTTAATCAATTTTCGTACCTAAAAATCATTAAATATCTAAAAAAACCATTTGGAACTCATTGATTGTTATTTTGACCTTATCATTAATATATTTTAGATTTGGAACTGATTGATTGTAATTTCGACCTTATCATTAATATATTTTAGATTTTATATGGAAATGTTTAATTTATGCAGTGATACTAACTTTTCAAAAATTAATAATGATAAACTTCTAATTTGGCTACTTTTAGAAAAATACGATTCTACAAATAAGATTGTTATAATTATGAAATTTTCACGATCATATTCGTCGGTTCAATACATTATTCTAGAAAAATATAATTCTACCTTATCTTAAGATTGTTATAATTATAGTTATATAAATAATATAAATATGCACAGATAAATAATTAAATATTTAAAAACCATAAAATTCAATTATTAACATTTTTTCCTTCAAATATTATGAGTAAATGCATAGATAAATAAATTAATTTCATATGTATCCGCATATATTTGATCAAGATCACAATTATGAACAAATTCATTATTATTTATTTATAAATCTGTAATCAATCTCCACATCCAAAAACTATTAAATAATTTATATAAACTTATAGATAAATCCTACACCATTAAATAATCATACAAATTTATAGATAAATCAAATACCATTGAATAATCATGCTATCTAGATATTCCGTATAATGCATCTCGCATGAGCAAAATAAATAAGTTGACACTGAGAGAGTTCTTAACATTCAGGATATAAGACAGAAAAAAGAAAGGGCAACAATTACTTATTAATATTTCAGTAGTATTTTCATCTGAGTCTACCTTATCATCAAGATAGGATCAAATATTTCAAGAGTGTTAAATTTGATTTTGTTTTTGTTGAATTATCCTCAATATTTATTATTTCAAATATTTCAAGATTGACTCAAATATAGATGAATCCTATCAAAGATAGAATTCTTTGTGAAATTAATTATCTTATATTTCATCTATAAAAAGGTGTATAATTAATTTTATTTCTTTAACCTCAACTATTCTTCACGGTTGGCAAGTTCATATACCAGTATTTCTCCTTTGTTTCTCTGTATGCTCTCTTTCTACGTAGAGGTATTCATTCAGCCCTTTAATTATCATTGTGCTGGTTAATCTTATCTTGATTAACTTTTATTTATTCCTTTCTCAGTTTAGATACCATTCGTTTTATTTTAATTATATCCCTTTTCTTTTGGTGTCTTTTAATTTTGTGCTAATTGGCTGAGTGCTACATATTGGCATAATGGAAATCAGGTAGATATAATATTTTAAATTAGATTACATCGCATAAAACGATTCAATAAGAAATTGGTGAATTTCTTAAGTGGCTAATTTTTCTTTTGCAATCATATATAATGATTTAAACAAATTGGAATGTATATATTTGGGAGGGATAATTTTAATATATTTTTTTTCACGTAAATAGATTTAAACGTATATAATATTGCCTTTTCATGATAACTAAATTTGTTTTTTGTATGATGTAATTCTGATTAGTTTTAACACATAATAATAGTTTTTACGTATATAGTATTGCCTTTTCATGGTAATTAAATTTGTTTTTTGTATGCTGTAATTCTTTCTTTAAAGATAATGTTTTAATATATCATTATTATTTATTTATAAATCTGTAATCAATCTCCACATCCAAAAACTATTAAATAATTTATATAAACTTATAGATAAATCCTACACCATTAAATAATCATACAAATTTATAGATAAATCAAATACCATTGAATAATCATGCTATCTAGATATTCCGTATAATGCATCTCGCATGAGCAAAATAAATAAGTTGACACTGAGAGAGTTCTTAACATTCAGGATATAAGACAGAAAAAAGAAAGGGCAACAATTACTTATTAATATTTCAGTAGTATTTTCATCTGAGTCTACCTTATCATCAAGATAGGATCAAATATTTCAAGAGTGTTAAATTTGATTTTGTTTTTGTTGAATTATCCTCAATATTTATTATTTCAAATATTTCAAGATTGACTCAAATATAGATGAATCCTATCAAAGATAGAATTCTTTGTGAAATTAATTATCTTATATTTCATCTATAAAAAGGTGTATAATTAATTTTATTTCTTTAACCTCAACTATTCTTCACGGTTGGCAAGTTCATATACCAGTATTTCTCCTTTGTTTCTCTGTATGCTCTCTTTCTACGTAGAGGTATTCATTCAGCCCTTTAATTATCATTGTGCTGGTTAATCTTATCTTGATTAACTTTTATTTATTCCTTTCTCAGTTTAGATACCATTCGTTTTATTTTAATTATATCCCTTTTCTTTTGGTGTCTTTTAATTTTGTGCTAATTGGCTGAGTGCTACATATTGGCATAATGGAAATCAGGTAGATATAATATTTTAAATTAGATTACATCGCATAAAACGATTCAATAAGAAATTGGTGAATTTCTTAAGTGGCTAATTTTTCTTTTGCAATCATATATAATGATTTAAACAAATTGGAATGTATATATTTGGGAGGGATAATTTTAATATATTTTTTTTCACGTAAATAGATTTAAACGTATATAATATTGCCTTTTCATGATAACTAAATTTGTTTTTTGTATGATGTAATTCTGATTAGTTTTAACACATAATAATAGTTTTTACGTATATAGTATTGCCTTTTCATGGTAATTAAATTTGTTTTTTGTATGCTGTAATTCTTTCTTTAAAGATAATGTTTTAATATATCATTATTATTTATTTATAAATCTGTAATCAATCTCCACATCCAAAAACTATTAAATAATTTATATAAACTTATAGATAAATCCTACACCATTAAATAATCATACAAATTTATAGATAAATCAAATACCATTGAATAATCATGCTATCTAGATATTCCGTATAATGCATCTCGCATGAGCAAAATAAATAAGTTGACACTGAGAGAGTTCTTAACATTCAGGATATAAGACAGAAAAAAGAAAGGGCAACAATTACTTATTAATATTTCAGTAGTATTTTCATCTGAGTCTACCTTATCATCAAGATAGGATCAAATATTTCAAGAGTGTTAAATTTGATTTTGTTTTTGTTGAATTATCCTCAATATTTATTATTTCAAATATTTCAAGATTGACTCAAATATAGATGAATCCTATCAAAGATAGAATTCTTTGTGAAATTAATTATCTTATATTTCATCTATAAAAAGGTGTATAATTAATTTTATTTCTTTAACCTCAACTATTCTTCACGGTTGGCAAGTTCATATACCAGTATTTCTCCTTTGTTTCTCTGTATGCTCTCTTTCTACGTAGAGGTATTCATTCAGCCCTTTAATTATCATTGTGCTGGTTAATCTTATCTTGATTAACTTTTATTTATTCCTTTCTCAGTTTAGATACCATTCGTTTTATTTTAATTATATCCCTTTTCTTTTGGTGTCTTTTAATTTTGTGCTAATTGGCTGAGTGCTACATATTGGCATAATGGAAATCAGGTAGATATAATATTTTAAATTAGATTACATCGCATAAAACGATTCAATAAGAAATTGGTGAATTTCTTAAGTGGCTAATTTTTCTTTTGCAATCAT
The DNA here is from genome assembly GCF_028751815.1 of Salvia miltiorrhiza. Lineage (NCBI taxonomy): Eukaryota > Viridiplantae > Streptophyta > Magnoliopsida > Lamiales > Lamiaceae > Salvia > Salvia miltiorrhiza. The sequence goes on along the minus strand of NC_080394.1, from coordinate 29,433,950 downwards.
ATATAATGATTTAAACAAATTGGAATGTATATATTTGGGAGGGATAATTTTAATATATTTTTTTTCACGTAAATAGATTTAATAAAATAAAATCTTAAATATGATGATATATTTAGAATGATTTTAAACAAAATTAAGGTAGATATTAATTCGATAAATTAGATGACATGAATATTTAATGTATATATTTGGGAGGGATATTTTTAATATTTTTCTTCATGTAAATAGATTTAATAAAATAAAATCTTAAATATGATGAAATATTCAGAATGATGAAAATCTCCTCAAAGCATAAAGAACTTTTTTCCCAACTAAATAACTTTATATCAAGTTAAATAAGGAATAAGAGTAATGTTCGATTTGCATGATTCGAAATATCATTTGTTGTATGATTCATTACGTATTTGATAATTGATTTACTTATTCTAAATATAGGAAATGTCGACGAATAATGAAGCTATTCGTTTGAATACCATCAATCCAAAAATACGAAACAGAGGTTGACAATTTTTAGGTACGAAAATTGATTAAAAATTTAGAAAAAAATAAGAATGAATGAGAATTGAGAAAAAATAAAATGAAGTGATTATACGACGCCACGTAGGATAGAGTTTATTTTGCTTTTATATATATATAGATTTTGCCTGGCACAAGCACGTGTGGCGTGGTAATGTTCTCATTTTTTTCACTTTTAAATTCGTAGATTATTACATATATACGTATTTTTTTATTTCAGATTTAAGGCTAAATGTTCATTATTTCAGTCTTCTTTCTTCAACCCCACTTTGAAAATAATGCAAATAACTAAATATGAGAGTAGCAGGTGATAAACGTATTAGAGATGCACATCTAGGGATGTCAAAAAAGCCCGAAACCGATGGGTCGACACGAATAGACCGATAAAAAAAGTGGGTTAAGGCTGAAAATTTTTAGCCCGAAAAAAAATTAGCCCAAATGGCCCGAACCGAAAATAGCCCGAGCCCGATAGGATTGGCCCGAAAATCGAGTGGGTTGGCCCGATTAACCGAACACTTTCTTAATAATTGATTTCTAAACTTTAATACTTTACTTTTTAATTTGATAATAACATTTTGATGCTTGTATAATATGTTTTGATTTTTTTCTAACGATTAATAATAAATATTTATGATATAAAAAGTCAAAGAAATATAGAAATTTATGTTATATCTATATACAATTTTTATCGGAAACAAAGTTAAAATTAGATATTATGTAAATTTACATTAAAATAACACTAATTTTTGCATTTAAATAAGGCGAAATGTTTTGATTTAAAAAGCACGACATATTTTTATTACAATAATATGATTATCCATATAAAAAAAATTATACATATAAAAAAATCATAAATTTGTGGGCCCGAACGGGCTAGCCCAAAACCGAGTGGGTTAGGGTTAGAGTCGAAAAATTTTAGCCCAAAAAATAAAAAACCGACTAGCCCGAACCGAAAATAACCCGAAACCAAATGGGCTGGCCCGAAACCGAGTGGGTTGGCCCGATTGACATCCCTATGCACATCCCATGAGGAAAAACTTTGCAAGTGTTTATTTATGCGGTCACTTCTGAGTAAAATTAAAATATTGCAATTTCTCTTTTAATATTTTTTGGATCAAAATTTTGCTTACATAGACATTTAATTTAAGTTAATTTCAAATAAATATTACATCTTTTACTTAAAAACATATTCATTAAATGTTTTATTTTAGTGAAAAAAATTATTCAAAAAAAAAAATATATTGAATAATTACAAAAATTTATGTTTTAATAAATTCCCGTCGATTTTCGACGGGCTACCAACTAGTGAGAGATAATTATGTGTGAGTCTCAATACCATTATATGAGTTATGTGTGGATGTTTATTATATTTAACTTTCTATTTAATAAAATGACCTATTGAAATATGATATCCAATTAAAAAAATTATGTGACATATTGAATTGACACATGTGAAGTATTTATTTGTTGTAAAAGATAAAAAAAGTAAATACGAAAAGAATTCACACACATTACATATACATCAAAAGTAAGTAGATATCATTCTCAAACTAGCAATGGAATATTATTTATAATGGGGGTTTTGGCAAATAAAATTACGAACTATTTAGAATTTGCAATTTTAACATGATTTTGGAAGTGTTACAAATTAAATCATCACCTTTTTAATTTTTGCAATTTCATCCCCCAATTTTTTTCCGGTCGTTGTATTGTTGAGTTTGAGTTTATGTGGATTAGTTCTCCACGTAATATTCATGTTACGACGTCGTTTACAATAAAATTACTAAATATTAAAAATTATGGTGCAAATATAGGATATGATCCCTTATAATTTAGAGAAAATTTTAATTGAAATTGTATGAAACGATGTCGTTTAGACCTCACAAAAATGACGTCGTCTTTACTAATCTCCGTAAGCTCCAATTCAACAATCTGGAGATCGGAAAAAAATGGGGAAACAGAATTGCAAAAATTAAAAAAATGGTGATTTAATTTGCCACACTTCAAAAATCACATTAAAATTATAAATTCGAAATAATTCGTGATTTTGTTTGTAAAAACCCCTTTTATAATATTGGAAAGTTAAATATTATCTCAAAATTGATTGCGATATCAAAGATAATAATGGATAGAGGATCTAATTCCTAAATGGGACTTCAACGACAAGTGTCCGTAAATCGTAATCAATCGATGGAATCGGAGAATATGTACCAATTGGAAATGGACATATATTTATTTATTTGAGTGTTAGTTGTCTATAAACACTTAGAAGGTGTTTGGCCTCAAAACAGCTTATAGCTGTTTAGGAGCTTATAACTTCATCTAAAGTGTTTGACAAAATAAGCTCTCAAACAGCTTATAAGTTCCAAAAATAAGCTCCAAGAGCTTATAAGCTTCCTAAAAAATAAGTTCCTCTACTCCAACTTATTTTTTTATAATCTCATATGCAACAATCATTTTACAAATATTTTTTAACTATAATTTATTATTTTCATTATATATCATTCAAGTTCATTTTTCTTCGATTGTCTCTCTCTAACAAAAAATTCTCTCTCTAGCTTATAAGCTCAAATATCCAAACACTTTGACAACTTATAAGCTCTTAAAAATTACATCTTATAAGCTCTTGAAACACCTTATAAGTTCCAAGAGCTTATAAGCTCTTTAAAATAAGCTTAGCCAAACACCCTCTTAGACGGTTGTTTGACTAAGCTTATTTAAAAGAGCTTATAAGCTCTTAGAATTTATAAGATATTTCAAAAGTTTATAAGATATACTCCATCCGTCCCGTTAATAATGACACGTTTTCCTTTTTGGGTTGTCCCGCTATTGATGGCACGTTTCATATTTTGGAAAAAATAAGGGAGTGATTAATGTTAATTAAAACCCTAATTAAAAGCCTAATTTTAATAACTACTTCCTCCCTCCGTCTCTCTCTCCCCCACTCTCTCTCTCTCTCTCACACACACACACACACACAGTTGCTACACCCCGCCGTCTCTCCTCCTCCACGGCGACGGCGCGGCGCCTCCGCGTCCACCCACCCTCCTCCATTGCCCTCCCTCTGCGCTCACTCTCGATCTCCTTTTCTCGCGCGGAGGCGGCGGCCGCTGCGAGTTGCGGCGGCGCATGCAGAGCCAACAGTTACCGCCGCCTCTGCTCCCTCTCTCTTCCACTGGTGTGCCGCCTCCGCGCTCCCCCATTTTGTTCGCCGGAGTTCAATGAAGGCCGCCTTCTCCGCGATTTGAGTCCTTCCTTCCTATTGGTGGTTCCGCCTCCAAAAATTAGGGCTCGATACTCACCCAAGCTTTGATGTGCTTCGCCGGCGACGACAGCGAAACTAGCGGAAATGTGCTCAGCCACACTCTCTACTCCAGCGGAAATGGCGGAAATCTGGGCTTGTAAGTTTTGATATTCAATCAGTCAAAATCTGGGTTTGTAATTTTTTTGAGAATTTATTAAAATGCTTCGAGCCTTACTTTTTGGTGATTGGAGATGGGTTTGTAATTTTAGTGTTTGAAAACCCATCTTTGGGTGTAATTTTTCGTGCATTTTTTTGGATTTTGTGTTTGACAACCCATCTCTCGCCTTTCTTCCTTCCCTCTCTTCCACCGCCTTCCCTCTGTTGTCGCCGGAGTTCTGTAAAGGGGAGGGTCGGTGGTGGCTTCTCTGCCTTGGCCAGATCCGATAGTACAGGGCCTACAAGCTTGAGTTGAGATCTGAAACTAGTGGCTTTAGTTGCAGAATTTCTTGGATTTCTTGAATTTGGGGGAAACACATTTGTTGGACGGAGATGAGGAGGACAGACGAGGCGAAGGGAAGGCGGCGGCGGCGGCCTCGCTGGTGTTCTCGCTGGTGTTGATGAAGAAGAGATTTATTTTATTAACTATATTTAACATTAATTAACAATAACATTAAACATGTGGTCCCTACAACTTTTCTCTTAATAACACTCTCCTTAATACCCGTGCCGAAAAGAAACGTGTCGTTAATAACGGGACGGAGGGAGTAATTTTTTAAGAATTTATAAGTTGTCAAAGTATTTGAATAATTGAGCTTATAAACTAAAGAGAGAATTTTTAGTTGGTGAGATAAAATCTTTGTTAAAGAAAGAAAATAAAAAAAATAAAATTAGAATGATATATGATAAAAATAAAAAATTATAATTGAGTTATTTTTGTAAAATGAGAGTTGTGTATAAGATAATGAGAAAATAAATTGGGGTAGAGGAACTTATTTTTGGGGAGCTTATTTTTGGGAGAGTTTAGTTTGTCAAACACTTTGAATGAGCTTTGAGAGCAAAAAGCTCTCAAATAAGTTGTTTTAAAGAGCTTATAAGCTCAGCCAAACACTCTCTTAATTTGATTTTTAATAAACATTTTTTTTTATCAATTAGTCCATAATTTTTTAACTTTTGAAACTCGGTCGAATTAAAATTTCGACAACGTTTTATCCTATGTGAATGACAAATCTATATCTGATTTTCTACTTCATTATAACTAGCTTATATAATAAATGTCACGTAATAAACTTTAAAATTTTAACATCAATATAGAATTAGATGTGTCAAAAAATTTAATTCAGATTTTATTAATTAATTAAGATTTAAGTATTACTCCATCCGTCACAATAATAATGTCCCAAATTTTCTTTCTGGACGTCTCATTTATAATGTTTCAATTCAAGAAATGAAATAATATCTCTATCTCTTTTTATTTTTTTTATTTTTGAGGAAATATTTTTTTACTTATTTACTTTATGTTCCCCCTCCTCGTTTATTTTAACTAGCTTTTTTTAATTTATGTGTCTTACTTTTTCTTGGATGTTATTATCCGGACGGATTAAATACTTTATTTAATTAACCCTCTAATGTATCTTAATTTTGGGTGAAAGGAGAATAAAGCTAATTTGTTTAGCCTTTTGTGAGACGAGTGAAAAGCATGAAGGCATCGTCGGTATTGCTCCTTTCTTGGGCTGTATTATGTGGGAGTGGGACCACCATAATGTTGCCGACATTGGTAATACTTTTATCCTGCGGTCACTTCCATCTCTATACAGTACGCCTCTGACGCTCGTCTCGCCACGTGTACTATGACCTACCTCATCACTCATCAAATCTCCATGCATTTGTCAAAATTGGATTGGTCGTTTGTATTTTGCGAGAAAAATCGAATCGGTTGAGCTCCATCTAACCAGAAAAATAAACTGAAATTGTGATTGTGAAAGTGAAGCCCATCATAGACTTCATTTTTTGTGGAATTGGATTGGCGAGACATGATATAACCACTCACAAGACAACAATGATTCTCTACCTGTGTCCACATAAACTGCTGCTTCAAATTGCTCTCAACTTACTACTATTTCACCAAATGCATCCCCAAAGATGCATTTCTTGACTATTTACTTTATTAAATGCAACTATGGTATGCACATTGGACCGACATCGAAATTAAACGATAAATTTAAATAATAAAAAAATCAAAATATAAATAAATATAAAATTTATTTTAATAAAATATAATAATTCACATTAATTACTCAATAAAATTCTGAATTTAAAAATATAAATTTTCAATTTATACAAAGTGTAATGATAATTATAGTTATTAAATAAATTTAAAAATTATTCGATATTGAAAATTTGCACTATGCATATATTATTCATCATCATAAATATTTTTGTACATAAACATAAATAAAAAAAAGTTACAAATTTTTAGTGAAGAGAAAGAAAATAAAATATTTTATTTTTTTCATAACTTATTCATTTTTGATGATTTTTATACTATATTTAAGATGCATATTGATTATTTTTTCATGATCAAATTTGATGACGTTTATAAAATAATTACAATATAAAAAGGTAAAAAAGAATAAAATAGTGGAATTTTTGGTGGAAAAAGAGAGAAAAAAGAGGAAAAAATGAGGGAAAAAAAACTCATCTTTTATGTATTATATAGATATAGATTTTTACAATTAAAGAGTCCTAAAATGAAGGAATATAATCTCACTCTTCTTAACTGTATTAAACATTACAGTAATTAAAATATATACAAATAACAAATAGAAAACTTGATATCAAACAAAAATATAGGAAACAAAATAAAATTAATATAAAAATAGAAAACAGAGAGTAAAAAAAAAATCGTATGTCCAACATTAATAGGAAATTTTGGTGAAATTTATATAATACAAAAATGTTATCTACTCTATCTCAAATTTGAAATTGTTCTTTGCTATTTCATTATCAGTTTCTATAAAAAATAAAATTAATAAATATTTTTATATATTGTCTAGACACTTGTTGATAAAGGGCATCATATTTTTTAGTTTAAAATTTTAATTTAAATATTTTTATGTTATGCTTGATAAAATAATTCAACACATAAATATGATACTACTATTTTATTTTGTTATTTTTATAAAAAAAGAAAGATAAATTTGTATAGGAGACAGAGAGAGAAATAGAGATTTATAATAACAAGGTGAGGTGAATAAGGAGAGAGAGAGATAGAGAGAAGAAAGGAAAGAATATAAACAAAGAAAAAGGAGAGAGAAAAAATAACCACCTCAAAATTTGAAATTATAATAACTTATTTGTTCCAAATTTATATTTAATGATTTTTACATCAAATTAAAGATCTTATCATAATCTTTAATGTAAGATACACAGCGATTTTCTTAAATCAAATTTGAAGATTTTTAAAAAATCATAAAAATATGAAAAAATGAATAGAAGAGAGAAATGTTATATAGGAGTGGAAGAGAGAAAAACGTGTGTGATACATGGATATGAGAGAAGGAGAGAAATTTTATTGAAAAAATAACTGATCTTTTATATATTAGTATATAGATTTACAATGCTTCCAACTTGCTTGTCTAGATATTTTAATTAGTTAGTATTTTTTGTCCATTTCATGTCATTATGTCTTTCATAGAGAGGAGTTGGTGGTTGCAATTTAGAGGAACAAGTAGACAAAATGGGCAATTTAGACTTTTTGCTCAAAAAATATCTAACAGAACCATGCATCATGTTAAATCTGTGTGGAGGGAAGAACTTTTGATTCGACCATGTGTAATGGCTAAAATTAGCCGTTAATATACTAGTATTGTATTTAATACCGTACACTACTAAAGTAAGTAAATCAAAATATAATATATGGTCAAGTATCAAAATAAACTCAATTTATGAACAAAGTCTATTACTATTAGGCGTGGGACAACGTCTATGATTAGAACCGATCACCTACCCACCGTGGGCATGCATAACGTGCCCACCATGATGTGGCAATTGTAATTATAGTAAGATAATTTTAATTAGAGTAAGATTTATTAGTTATCTTTCCTAATTAAAATTGCCACATCAATGGTGGGCACGTTATGCTTGCCCACGGTGGGTAGGTGACCGGTTCTGCGTCTATGATATTAATTACTAATACTATACAACAAGATGACTCACGGAATTAACGGCTCATTGTCCACTCTGATTATTAGAATTTAGAGTAGTTTAGATATGATGATTATGTTAATCCAATGTGGCCTCAAATCCGATTATACTTCTCAATCCCAAAGTTGAAGACTAACATAATCTCCACCTAAATTTATATTTGGGCGGTGCCTAGGAACATTCAACTGCGGAGTTGAGCAATTATTTTAAGTTATCAACTATTTGGGTTACTGATTCAACATCTAATTGTATATACATACAACATTTTCCTTCCTCAGCGGCCGCAACCACGCGACACCATATGTGAGATTAATATAATGAATTATTATAATCATTCTATTTATATATGAAAAATGGTTTGATATTACAAGTTCTTGAAGGACTACTTTGCCCACATCCACTTATTTACTTTTTTGTACGTATATCCTATTTTTGAAGAATTTCATACTTTTTGGTTTTAGTCATCAGAAGTTGAATTTTTTTAACAATTTCATACTAAATCTTAACGTATACATGTTTAAGGGATATACGTTTTACAGAAAATTATTTAGGGACATTTACTTTGCAGGATTAGACATGATAGATAAAAAATAGTTAGATTAATCCTTTATTTATTTGGATAAATTGAAACTTTGGGATATCCTTAGACCCTCCTTGTATTATTTCTATTATTTAGCTAATTTGGCTTGATTCATGCTTTTGAGAATAAAAATATTAAATCATACATTGTATAAATTTTGCAAAACAAACGCCCCTTATATATTAATTTCCTATGGGTGCGTTCTCTTTAGTTGTAAATTTATTATGGGAAAATAAGGGATAAACAAAATTTCACCATTTAAATCATTTTTTTTTCTCATTTCCTACAAAATAAAATTTGACTCTTGCTCATTCCTCCTTTTCACTACAAAGGAAGGATAAAATTATCCCTCCAAAAATTAAATTCTATTTTACAGGAAATGGGAGAAAAAAAAAAGATTTAAAAGATTAAATTTTGTTTATCATTCATTTTCTCATGATAAATTTACAACCAAAGAGAACGCACCGTATGCGTGAAAGACATCACATTCGAATACCCTTTGATTGACTTCTATTAGTATAACATTTTCAATAGTTAGTTGAAATTTTTCCCTATAATATAATATATAAATATTTTATAAGACAAAATAGTTAAATTTATTATTAATAGGAGATCAACTCATGTGAAATTGGAGATCGACGTACAAAAGTGCTGTACATAAGTCTCATTTCATTCCATTTATTCTAGTACTGGCTACGTAAATTTCAAAAAAGTTGAAGAGTTGTCAATGTTTTGTGTGTGTGACGAAAATGAAGAGTGAATTAAAAGCTGAGAGCATACAAGTACATATTCAAAGAAATAAACGTCAAAGTATAGAAACGCCCCACGCAAGCATACATGATTATGAAAGTCGAGATACATTGTTATACTGATACGCAAATCACGCATAGCACAGAAATAGGCGAGTTGTGTTGGAAACGATAAGAATGGGAGGGTAGCAAACCAACTCTAGTTTGGATGAAACTTAAATTAGGAGAAATGACAAACTTCAACCAACATAAATTCCCTTATTCGTCACCTGATTGCACCTAATAAATTGGCACCATCAAGTTTTGCACCTTCCAAATCCTGCAACCAAACATAATAGCTTCATCAAATTCAACTGCGCTCACAAAAATCTTAAACCTCATCTCCAGTTTCATTTTTGAGCAAGTGTTTGAATGCAGCAACTCAAAATCAAGTCACCACCCATCTTATCTTTTTCTTTTAAATTCCTAGCTATACAAATCTACAGTTGAACCTTCTCGATCATGAACTACCTCAAATTCAATTTTTAAGTTCATTTTGGTAATTTTACGTAGACTAGTGTTCCTAAAGCTAAAAGGCACATAATCTGAATAGGAAGTTTCAAAGGATGTTATGACATGACCCTTTGTGCTGGAACCCAGATCTATGATGCTAATCTATGACTAAAAAAAATGAAAGGTTTAAACTATAACGATGATCATAGTGCTATTTTTGTCACAAGACAAGCTGATATCCCAATGCATTAACCTGAATAAACAAAATTCCTACAGCAAATTTATTTCTATGGCCTAACAAGATGAAACAAATGGGTAGGTGGGAGGAACAACAGAAAATGTCACGTAAAAAATTGATTTTCGCTGAAATTCAGTCATAAATATGTTCATCACTGCAGTTTATTGAAGAAAAAGTTGGTCATTTTCCACGCCATCCTAATCTAAATGGATATCTGATTCAGAGAAAATTTCCTAAAATGATGAACAGATAGGTTACTCACTGTATCACGAAGATTTACATGCCGTAGGTAAGCCCTTTGGAGATTTGCTCCTTTCAGATTCGCATTTGTTAACTTAGCACCCTGAAGAAAGAATTGAGCAGATGGATGTCTGTAACATATATTTTCCGCTCATTACCAAAATCAAATACTGGAACAGAATCTATCCAGTTAATATCCTTTCTGATCTTACAAGGAAATAACTGGGAGCAATAACTCTTACCTTCAAATTGGCTCCTTCAAGATTAGCTCCTTCCAAGTTGGCATTTGTAAGATCAGCAGTCTGAAAGTGGTTCAACAATTTTTTGTGTTTCATTCATGAATGGGCTGAAAAAACTAACAAAATTACCAAGATAAAATGTTGAGAACATAGGTATGGTGAAAACAGATGAGCTGATTATATTTTCCTACTGATAGGGTTGATAAAGTTACTATAAGCGGTATTTATGCGCCTTGTCTAAACCTGCAGGTGTGCAGATCGCAGATCTGCTCCGCAGAAGCTACAGTTCACCAAACAAGCATCTGCATTTCAGAAAATTCATCAGGAGAACAATCATTCACTCAGTAATTGTTGCTTCCAAAGACACAAGAGATAAAATTGCAAAATATGAAAAAGACACTTAAGGGTAGCAATTGCAATAAAAAAACAGTCTAGAAGGGAGTACTTCTCAGTCCTTCGAACAAGAAATCTTTGAAGAAAAGAAGACATTTTGTTTTTTACTGGAGATCTAACAATCCAATACAAGTATATGTCCATGCAAATGACAAATATGCACTCATTAAAAAGAGTTTGAACTGTATGTGTGTATTGGTCTAGTGTTAATGCCTGAAACCAAAGATCTGAGGTTCGAGTCCACCGTCACATGAAGAATTGGGCCCCAAAAATACATGTTAGGGTATAGTAGTAAAAAAAGGAAGTATTCAGCAGTGCCAAAAAAAAAAAGTATTCAGGACTATTATCATGCATTAACATGTATGTCTTTACACAATCGAAGCATTCAACTACATTTCTGAAGATAGAACAGTATCAAAAACAGAAAACCTCCATATATTTATTGGTATGTTTTTATAACACCTACATATGTTATTAGTCACACTGTGTGCACTGTGCAGACATGCATAGAAATGTTTGGCTAAATTCAAGTCTAAGATTTCAAGGTGCAACAAGTACAAGATAATTACTTCCTTGATTCTGGAATAGAGATTCCTATTATGATCCACAACAACTATAATAATAAAATGGTGTATTTTTGGTGCAGCACGATGAAAAGTTCCTTTCAAGTCAATTTACATATGAATAGCAATGTGCCAATGTCAACAGAGACATATGAACATAACCAATGAAGTTTACCTTGCAGATTTGCACTCTGGAGATTGGCACCAGCTAAGAGAGCTCCACGAAGATTTGCTCCAGTGAACTCACATCTTCCCTAGGCAAAACAGATTCACTGAAGATGACAAACACGATCTGACATAGATTCAACTAAATTAAATGGCAGTTCAAGTAGGATCAGACATTCAGACCAGTAGAATCCATCTCCATCATCACAACCAACACAAGAATCCCAAGAATTTCAGTAAGAATTCAACCAAATGCTACATTAAATAGACTTACTCACGCAAAGTGGCATTGTGAAATATGGAAGCTTCAGCATCCACATCCTGTGAGAACGAAAGAATGTATATATGTCAATTTGGCTTTATAAAGCTAATAAAGACACTTTTCCTCAAGGATACTCACTCTGAACTTTGCGCATTGAAGATTAGCCCGAGAAAAGAACACATTTTTGAGACATGCATAACTGAAATCCACAAATGATAGATCCTGCAATTTTTGGACATGAAAAGCAACAGTTAAGCAATAGAGAAACTTGAAAACACAAAATTGACTCACAAACAGAAATTGTTAATAGTTAACGGTGAAAAAGCTCTTCTTAATTATAAAAGCAACAAAACCTGTACACAGTTACATGTTGGTAATGGTAAAAGCAAATCTTAATTAGTGAGTGATTGCACTGTATAGCTGAGGACTTCTCAAACACAAAAACTAGGGGGATACATAAAAACAATAAACTGCTATCATGAAGAACAAAAATATAAAAAGAAAAAGGAAGAAGAAAATAATCGGTCTTAAGGTGACATTTGGATTAAGGGATTCAAATTTTTGAAGAGTCAAAATGAATGGATACTAAGTGAGTGTAATTTAAATCATAATTAATTAACAAGTAGTTCTAAAATGATTGAATTCAAATAAATTTGCTATCCAAGCAACCATAATTGCTATGAATTCCCCTTCATTACATAATGCAGCCTAGGATAAGCCAGAAAGAGCATTTGTTAGCATTGCAGGCTTATCACTGAATACACCTGAAATAAGGCTTATCACAAAATACACCTGAAATCATCCAGAAGTTTTATATAAGGACACTTCAATCACTCTTGTAGTTCTACAACACTTCAAAACATGAAATAGACACAAAACTTAACATAATATGTACTGATTTAATCTACATATAATTACTAAACCTTCCAATCTACTAGTTTAGCTTCATAACTCTCTCCTAGAGGGGAAAATTCAAGCAAAGATGGATATGTTCATAGCACATCACAACATAAGCACTAAAATAGAAAACACTCCAGCTTAACATTGATGAGAGTAAAGCAGTTGAGTAGAGATCATACCAACTTAGAAAGATCAAGGCCAGAGAGATTAACACCTCGAAATCTGACCCTCTCAGACTGTGTGCATTTAATGATATCAATGCGTGTCAATTCAGTACCCATTTCAGTTTCCTCTTTCCTCTTAATTAAAGACGCATTAATTTCATCCATTAATCCCTGGAATCAGAATCAGACATGCAAGGTCCCTCAATCCATTAGCACATCAAGAAAGAAATTCTCAGCAAGAATTGCAAATTACGCAAGTGTCCTCATATTCCTTTACTTAGCTAGGACATGGAAGATATAAGTCGGGCAAAATGTCACGACTTCACATATTAATGATAAAATTCATGTTTGTGAGTAATGACCAATCATTTTCACACATCCAACTTATTCTATTTTGATGCTTGTGCCAATGGAAAGTAAACAGGTCAAAACACATTTTCTAGAATAAAGGATCTTGCAGACAATCATGTTGCTCACAGAAACAAAGCACCAACCTTTCGTACATGAGCTGGAACTTCATTCTTTTATAGAATCTCAGTGGACCAAATGCATTACTAGACTAAATCTCCATTACTCTAAACATTTTAGTCCCATCATAAAATTTGTTTTACTTTGAGAAATGAAGTTATTGGAATCACAAAATCTAGTGCAATCCTTCAAATGCAACCTGATTCTGACACGGACATGAATAGCTGTCAGAAAAATGTACTCCCTCCATCCACAAAAATGACCTAATTTGCCATTTTGGTCCATCCACGAAAATATGTCCTAACCTATTTTTAGTAATGATTTGACTAATTTGTGGGCCCCTTTATCCACTTACTAAATAAACAACACAAGTTTTCTTAAAACCCGTGTCACCCGCCCTTACGTCATATTTTCGTGGGCGGAGGAAGTAGTATTTTACATGCACATAAACAACAAAAGGGGTTGAGAAAAATGTATGACTTTCCTGATGCACGATTGAAGAAGCTTCAAAGCAAGGACATCCAATAATTATAAAAATAAAACAGAAAATAATTTATTTTACTGAGATGGAATGAGCAATTAGTAATCGATGACTCACAAGAAGTTGGAAATATTCAGCCTCTCGCAAGAGCTCTGAATATTCAACCTCTGTCATAGAAGGAACCACACCATCTCTCAGCCAATTCAAAATATGTCGAAAATGTTTTCCATCCCTATCAACAAAAACATATCCCTGCAATGATATTAACACCAATTAAATCTTTTAGACAACAGAGTGTCAGAGACTTGTTAATAGGTCATTTCATTAAGAAAAACAGATAACTACCGAATTGCAGAGAGTTGTTTGGGTCCTAAAAGTATATGTCTATCTGAAAAACATTAATTTTCATGTATCATGACTATGAAAAAGTCATTATAAATTTCTGAGCAGTAACCTATTTGATAAATTCGCACTTATGCATAAATACGTGGACAGAGTGACAGCTGAATATGTGGTGCAACATTCAGTTAACTTTACTTTGTAGAAGAGATTTCAGTAATAGAATCGATCAGTTTCTTCGACATCCAAATAATTGCTTCCCTTTTGAAATGATAAATGAATGATGCAAGCTGTGACTATAAAGGTGCAGTGAACTTTTTGATGTCTTTAATCTACTAGTGCATGTACCTTATCAGAATCTTGACAGACTGTGTGGCGACCACTGAACATCGCTGCAAGCATCGAATCAGGCTCTCGCTGTGTCAGTGTATCAATTGTCGTGGAATACTTTTTGCCACCTAGAAAAAAATAAGAACACTTTTCTCAGGGAGCATTTCACCCCAGCAACGTTGATATGATGTAATGAAACTCAAAAGCCATACCCTCATGGCAAGTTTAACCAAATTATACTCAATAGCAGTCCCATGACCACCCCCAATAAAGACAAAGATAGAAATAAATAGAGATTTCAAAGAATGGTTGGTTCTGGAGAAGAAAAAGTTCTACGTGGACTAGGTGTTGGTCGTGATGTAAGTATTTAAACAAGATCCAACAAGCTCAATGTTATTAAATTCATCAAAGTATGGGGTGGACTAGCCTATATTATTTTTATATATCCAAGCTATCACCAAACTAAATGCCCCCTTATTGAAGAAAACCCTCAATTTATAATCTTTAGAATATTGGTCTATGGTTCATTCTTCATCCAATTTCAGGTTTTTCATTCTACACGGACAATAACACACGGATAGAGAGACAGATGCTATTATCTTCAAGAAAGGTTAAAAATATCCAGATATGTTACGCATTCTCATAATCTAATGTTGCCCGGGACTATGATCATGATAAACTAATAAAAACAGTTTAACTGTTTCCATGATCAGTAGGTTCTGAAGTTTCACTAAAGTCCTCTGAGTTAATCCAGTACTGTAACAGACAAAATTGAGGAATTAAGCGCCTACACAGGCACATGTGTATTCATATAGGCAAGTCTGTTCATATTTATTCTCTACAATTATCAGCACACAAAATAGAAATTATAAACACTGCATAATTGAAGGTATGTAGAGGCACGTATGCTGATAGATAGAGAAGCATATGAATATATATGCTGACATGTTGACCTGCGGGATCACACACAGACACACACATTGAGAGAGAGAGAGAGAGAGAGAGACCGATATTGAGGTGGACTATGGAAGCAGCAGCATCGGAGTTGAAGGTCATTGCGAGCTAGTGTTAAGGGGAAGAGGGGTTTGGAGTAGTGATCACTAATCACTGATGAGAAATACTTGAAACGGTGGGGATTAAACGACGACGTTTACAGCCCTTTAACACAGGTGACGAATGGCATCTATCGAGTGAGAAAGATTGATAATGCTTTGCTGGCAGGAGAATAACTTGCTCTGAGGTTTTGCAATATGGTCCCTACATTTTTCTAATATTTTACGCCACCCCGATACTTTTCAATATTTTCAATTTAAAATACTTTTAGCTGTTGGGTTGAGTATTCAAAAAGTTGTCCAAATTTTATCAACTTTTACCCATTCACTTGTCCTATTATCATTATTGTTTGACATCATTATTTAAAAAAAAAAAAATTACTCATTTCGTTCCGTGAAGTTTGAAAAAATTCTTTTCGACACGAATTTTAAGGAATTAATATTTTGTATACTATATGTAATATGTGAAAAAAATGAAAAGATAAATAAAGAAAAAAACTTTTGTTATATAAAATAAATGCTCAAGCTTCAAGGGACAACTCGAAAATAAATACTACTTGAATTTCTCGGAATGGAGAGAGTATAAGATAAAAGTAATAAAAAATTTAAAAAAATTGTAAGAAAAGGTAATTTTCTTTTCGAGGACATATCATTATCAATCAAACAGATAAAAAAAGAAAATTAGTCATTATTAATGAAACGGATGGAATACTAATTATCTTACAAGTTACTACAAGTTACAATTACATCGATAATAATAATAATAATAATAATAATAATAATAATAATAATAATAATAATAATAATAATAATAATAATAATAATAATAATAATAATAATAATTGGGAAGGAAATCCAAATCCCAAGTAGAAAGTCAAAAATGCAAATATAGAAAATGGGGTAATCCAAAATCTAGAAGTGGAGAGCATTTTTTTTTTAAATAAAGAAAACCAAGAATTTCATATTAAGAATATCATCAAAAATAATATCCGTGAGCCATCTAGCAAACACCGATAAAAGAAATCATGAAGTGTATACATCTTATATGATCTATGCAGTTAAAACTTACTATAAAGAGCCGTCAATTAAGAGGGCGATGCGTATTAGTGTATTTTTCTAAAGTCGAATTCGAATTTCGAGAATATAATTTTTGTTGTGATTCAATTTATTAATGATGTGAAAATTTGCATGAGGATTCACAAAAAAAAAGTTAGATTATTTGATAGTATAAAAATGAAATGAAGAAACCGCTTAAAGTAGAGGTGAAGAGTAAGAGTGGCGTTGCATGGCGGCCACGTGTCACGTCCCTAACAAACATGTAGACAGCAGTTAGCATGATATACCGGATCGCCTCCTTCAATTCACAATCCCATTAATTATTCTGCAATTTTGCATTATTATGAATATGGAGAAGAAGAAGAAGAAGCATCTTTCATCCATTGCTAACCACGTTATTGGAACATGCGCCCAGTAACGCTTCATCTCTCTCTCTTCTTCAACCATTTTCTCGGAAATGCCCAATTAGTTGCTTATCATTGATGCCAATATTCATACGCGTATCAAAATGCTCCACTATTTCATGTTTCAGAGTATTATAATCATATCATATATTTTTCTCTTCTCATGATTCCTGCATTATTAAGCAGAATTAGATGTTCATTTGCAGATAACTAGAATGTACATTAGCTAGGGTTCAATTGAATGGTTAGAGAGGATTTCTCACTAATTAAGATCAGAAATCGTAATGAAGGCCTTAATTTCCCATTAACAACTAGTGTCCTCCATAAAAATAGAGTTAAACTTATAATTCTCATAAGCATGTTGGGATAATTATCACCTCTCTTCTTTAAAATTATCAACTTGTTCATAGAGAAATTCACCTTTCGACATCTGCTTAAGTGCAATGTAAGTTAAGTTTAAGCCCTTAGTTACTACTTAATCAGCCTTCACTTTCACAATCAAGACGAGTATCAAGTCTGCTAGCGATCTAGTATATATAATTTCACTTTGATTTCCAAATACATAAGACTTCTTTCAGCAAAAATATAAACAAAATACTTAATTCTAGTGATTGGAGTATAGAATAAGCTTCAAATTAATCAATCTATCAAAGTATGTGGTGGATTAGCCTACATTAGTTTTGTGAGAATAGCAAACACCCTCTTAGTGTTTTTAGTTTGTGATGACAAATCCACTCGATTTCTCACAGAAAGCTCGATTCCTCTGTGGATCATCTGATTCAAGAATTCGAGAGAGGATGGAAGCCTGAAATGGATAGTTACTCAAAG
Organism: Salvia miltiorrhiza; assembly: GCF_028751815.1. Classification (NCBI taxonomy): domain Eukaryota; kingdom Viridiplantae; phylum Streptophyta; class Magnoliopsida; order Lamiales; family Lamiaceae; genus Salvia; species Salvia miltiorrhiza. The sequence continues at coordinate 29,416,044 of NC_080394.1, read as the reverse complement.
AAACTAGTAGAATTCTGCTGTACAAAAGCACTTGCACTCCTGTGTGGAACCATAGATGAAACAATCAGCAACGGCTCTTTTAGCCGCTTCACATTTGATATGATGCTGGCTTGGGAGATGCCAAGCTCCACAGATGAAGAATCTCACTCTGTGAGCAACTCTTACTTTTAACAATTGCAATTCTTCCGTTTTATACAACTCATGCTACAGCATCGATCCTTTTTGTTCTGTAGGAGTCTATGGCAAAGGAGAAAGAGGAGAGAAAGGTTCCAGCAGTTACCAACAAAATACAAGATGATGTTTCTATTTTCTATACAGATCTCATGCCACTCCTAGTAAGCTGCTATTGTTCATTGCTTTGAGAATTGAAGACATGCTCTTGATGAGTATACTCAAGTGATTGTTTTGGTAGGTTGATAGAGAGCCAAGTGCAGGAGAAGATGCATTTGTATGGTTGGGAACACTTGTTCCTTTGGTAGTAGACATAGTCAATGGAAGATTTACTTATGACACACTGACTGCGCCTACAGCTAATCGGCTTCATTTTCCAGCATACGACAAGTTCTTGAAAGAGATTCAGAGGTATATCATATGGTTTACTTTGGTCATTTTCCAGAGAAAAGGTTTAGTATTAGATTATGAACATGGAGGGAAGAGAAATGGTTCTTTCATAAACAATTTTAGAATGTATTTGAAAATATCTAGAAACACTTCTCTTCTGTGCGTAACTAGATGTGCTTGCAGCTTGAAGTCCCCTGTGACAATTTTTCTTTTCTCGTAGGAGTAGATAAATTATTAAGCCCACGTTTGGTTGGGTGTTTTTATGGTTGGAAAGGAATTCAATTAATTGAATCCATTACTTGTTGTTTGGTTTGGGTAATGACTTAATCATTACCCTTACTTGAGGGTAACTCAATCACCCAATTTGTTACCCCTCAAAATAGAGGGGAAACAAAAGAAAGGGAATCCCTCATTGATGATTCATTTCCATTGTTAAACCAAACACTCAATAAAAGTAATGGTTATTGTTACCATTCCACTCCTTTATTTGATTCCATTCCTCTACTTGAACCAAACGAGCACTAAGTATTTTATATATAATAACATTCTTGAGTTTGTTAGATGTATTAAGCATTTACAGAAGCAAGACACTCCAGCGGGCGTGGAGCTAGCAGACGATGAATTTATATTGCACGTAGAGGGAACTGCAAGTTCCAACAGGGTGGTGCGCCATATTGGGGGAACAAGTTGGCCAGGTCGGTCTTACCATTTTCATCGACTTACTTTGCACTAGCGTTGCTCGATGATTTCCTCAAGTAAAACAGGGATAGATATTGTTTGTAGGCAGGTTGACATTGACGAACTATGCCCTTTACTTTGAGGCCTCGGGTATTGTATCATATGAAGATGCACTGAAACTCGACCTTTCAAAGGACGTTCAGCATAGTGTAAAACCCACGGCGACTGGTCCTTGGGGTGCTCCCCTTTTCGACAAAGCTATAGTTTATGAATCTTCTGAATTGTGAGTATAAGCTATTCAGTGGATTTTTGAGTGCACCGTGCATTAATATTGTTTACAAAATTATGGTTTTACGATTGTTATGTCTCATCTCAGTATTTCTGACTATGTTAGGCAGGAGGGCGTCATCATAGAGTTCCCTGAGATGACGAGTGCAACAAGACGTGACCATTGGTTTGCTCTCGTGGAGGAGATCATGCTGCTGCACCAGTTTCTGCTCAAGTTCAAGGTGAAATCGGAACTACAAGTGTGGGAATTGCATGCAAGGACCATATTAGGGATCATTCGACTTCATGCAGCGCGAGAAATGCTTAGAATTTCACCTCCGGAGCCGAAGAGCTTCTTAATATTTTCCTTGCTGAATGAGCTGCCAAAGGGGGATTACATACTACAGGAGCTCTCCGACAGTGTGAAAACAATCACAGGTGGAAATCCGTGCAGCGCCAGTTCGATTCTCAGGAATTTGAACGTCTCTCAACCCTGCATTCCTTGCCTAGAGCCGAAGCAGATCACTGGTGACACCGGGATGGTGCAGCCTGAAAGTCTGTCGTTATTGGAGGATGCTATAAACCAATCGAGAGAGGAAGCCAAAGAAGTTGATGTGGCTAAAGCTTCGGCCGAGGGAATAAAAGAGGAAGGAATCAGTGAAAGCGCGCAGGTTCTTATGGTGAGTATTTGTAAGTTTTATAAGGTTTCCATTTCCTTTTCAATATTGGTAAGTAGGCTATGTGATGTGAAAATGCATAACTTATTTTGATGCGCAGGGTCTGCTTAATCCGGTTGGAAGTTTAGCCACCCGGGGCCAACGAGTCTTGCAATGGGAACGGCCCATGACCACTTCCATTCTGGTTTTATCTTCACTGATAGTCATCTACAAGTAAGCAATCCATGATTTCCTAACTCTGAGTTCCTTTAGTTATTGCATGCCAGCATGACAGAATTTTTGTTAACGTAGAGAATGGGCGGGTCCTGCTATATCAGCGTTGTTGTTGTGGATGGTTGCGACGATGCTACAGGTTAGGAGGAGAAGAATCCCAGAAAAGCATAACAAAATTGTCATCTGTGCTGGATCCGACCAGTCGGCAATGGAGAGTATAGTAACTGCACAACAGGGACTAAGAACCGTACACGAGACAATGAAGCAGACGAACATAGCATTGCTCAAAATCTGGTCAATACTGACCTCCGAAGCTCCAAAGGTATGCATACTCCGAGACTTTCCCTTTACATGAGATATTGTGAGCCTCAATGTCGTTAGTTAAATATGTGGGGTGGTCGCATGTGCAGCACACGAACACGGTGATGGTGGCTACGAGTTGCTGTGCGGCCATACTAGCCGTGATCCCATTCAAATATATCCTAATGGCCGGTGTAGTGTATGGTGCTGTGATGACATCAAAAAGTGGGAGGTCTATGCAGAATGAGCAAGGCAATCGCCGACTGTGGGAATGGTGGGACTCCATTCCGATAATCCCCGTTGAAATAGTGGACAACCAACCAGCAAGTACTTCGCAACGATCCGACTGAGAGGTAACTATTTTATATGCATTTGCAGTTTGAAACCATCAACTAGTAATTTATCTCCATTCTTTGTATCGGCAGGTTGTCTGAGGTGCTGTGTTAGAGTTGTGTTTCGAGGGTTTGCTCCTTTGTATTGTATATAAGGAAATTTTTAGATTGTGAAGTTTTTGTTTTACACGGATAATAGTGTATAAAATGGTCATAAATGTTATAGAAGCTTATACAATGCATAGATTTTTAGATTGTGATGTTTGAATTGATAGCTTGCTTGTGCTGCTTTTCATTTCCGTGCAAGTACATTCAACCGCAACTGCAATTAGTTAATAAAATTATGTGGACCGATCATCAATTGAAACGAGACCCCTCTCTCTCACACACAGACAGATCGAAACCAGTAAAGGTTATTTCAAATTTAAAATACCCATCACGAGCACAAGGCAGTTTATCAGAGAAAGGCAATAACTATTAGTCTATCATAAGCTACAAGAATATCCAGCAAGTTTCCCATAATGCTTACGATTATGACTTACTACAGAAAAAATTGGATATCTATTTATATTCTTTTTTTCTTTTTCTCTCAACTACCTTTCTACATCGAGGTTAGCACGAAAGAGGGTAGATAATTTGAGTGATGCTCGGAAACTCAGCGATAACTTGCTGTGCGATTTCCGGATGCTGGAAAAGCCTGACGCCGTCTACCCTGTGGGTGTTCTGCTGGCTCGTCGTCCTTGCCTACAGCAGTAGAACCTTTTCTCCTTTCTTTTCTCTTTGAACTGCTGTCGCCTTCCACCGTGGATTCCACCTTCTTCTGGCCTCCAAATATGACCTCTTTTCGAGCAGCTTCATAGTCAAAAGGTATCACATCTAAGGTGCCTTCCGATGGTCGAGATTTGTCCACCCCTTTTGAACCCATAGCTTGACCTAGTGATGGAAAGCATTTCTGGAAGCTGGAGGAGAGATCAGATAGTGATATGGGTTCATCTCCTTCCAAGGTGGATCCGGCTTCATTGTTTTCGACTTGTCTCGACTGATCGTCTCTGGCCGCGTCCAAGTTACCCTCTTCGGAATCCTCAATGTCTGAATCATCCAAAACAATAATATCTACTAAAGTTGAATCAGCTGCAGGAGCTGGAGGGTCTTCTTCATGTACAACTTCTGGAATCTTCGCAGACTCAACTTCCAAATGCAATCTTTCATCTCCGCCTGAAAATGCGTGGAAAGGGAGACTCACTGTTGATTTTATCTGCTCTAGTTTGGAGTCTTCTTTCTCCTAAAAGTTCAAACACAAAAATTAATCCCAAGAAAAACCGACGGATGTTTGAAAGAAAAGAATATGGAACAAATTTTCCTTCAATCATAGAGCAGTAGAGACAACTTTTGTTCTATGCAATGCTGAGATTCAAGCAAACTATATGATGACATATTTACCACAGGAAGTGATTGAATCAACAAACGTCTTTGCAAACTTACTCTTTTATCAGGATTGAACTTCCTTTTGGCTGAATTTCCAAACAATGCCCCAAAGGCACGGGATGGCTTCTTTTGCATCTCAACCGTTGCTTCAGCCTAAAAATAAGCACCAAATGTTTTTACCATAGAAATCCCTGGAACATCTCAACAGTCTATAAAGGTATGTAAATCATGTGCTTTTAGCCAGCAATCAAGTCAAACAGGCAATTAAACTATTACAAAGGTCTTTGGTGTTCACAAAAACATCAGAAACTATTATTATATCAGGACTGAGGAAAACAGTGAATTGTGAAATGGTGCTGGATATTAAGATGTTATTCACAGGTTTGGATGATATATAGCACATGTGAGACTTAAGATAAGGCTAACTGAAAATAAATATAGAAACTTACTGAATGCGATGGATTCGTGGTAGTATGTGCATATTTGGAGTCCCCACGTGCAGGAGATGTTTCATTCACTTTCTTCCTAGGAGAGGAATGGGAAATCTCTGGTCTGTTATCAGCAATTTTAACCTTAGAACTCTCAACTGCAGGAACACTAGGTAAACTGCTATTTCGTACACATTCGATTTCCTCGTCAACTTTTGATATTTCAGGTGCTTCAGAAGGCAAAACTTCGGATTCTTCTGGGACCAAAGTTCTGGCTTCATGCGACTGCATAACATGACCCATTTCACCGTTAAAGATATGTTACATGTATTGAACTGCAAAAAGAGAAGGGAAGGATGGGACAGAGAAGCAAGTGCTGCTTAAATATTTTTCATCTATGTTCTGTTGCTCCTTAAAAATCTCAGGCAAATAGAGTACTCAATCTATTGCTCTATGTTTAACATATTTATTTGGGATTACATGTTTCAACATTCTCCTACGCAATACAACGAGTAACGTTCAACAAACATTGATCAATGCAACAAAAAATCTTAACCATATACTATCAGGCCAACAAGCAAGCCTAATCTTCATATTGGTTAGAAATAGGAAACTGAAAGAAGCAGCTCAATTGAATTGTTTAAGACATACCAATTCTGTACGCCTTTCCTTAAGATATTTACAAGCCTCCTCGAATGAAGCAGCATTTTGGATAGAGTGACGTATAATACTAACAACTGAGCCAAGATTTCGCTCAATATATGGATGCTTGGCCTTCAAAGCCCGACGCAATTGGTTTGCCGTGAGAGGCATCTGTTTAGCTTTTCCATGACAAAAATTGATAAGGAAAAATGAAGCAGGTGAGTAACCAGGAATAGTAAATTAGCATGTAATGGAAATGCCATGGAAAATCGAAGGAAAGCTAGAAGCCACTGAAAGATGTATTAGTTAGTAAATATACCAAGTTCGATAAGAGTTCTATTTGGCAAAACATAACCAGTGCTCTCATCTTCTGCACGAGCAACAATATCCCTCCATTCACAAAGTCCCTACAGGCATTCCAGGAGTTACGTGAGAAACACGGCGAGTAGTTTGAACAAAAATGCCAAGGAAAAATCAGGAAAAATCAAAAAATTAAGGCTCAAACCCATGTGAATGATTACATGAACAAATGTAAATGAGATCTTATAATCGGCCAACAGGAAACGTACACGGCAATAGATATAAGCATATAATACAAAAGGACAAGGAAGGACTGAAAAAACTTACAGAAACAACTGCTAGCTGTTGAGCGGTGAGATCAGCATCCTGCAACCTGCAATATTATTAAGAAAGTAGTCAGAGAATGGAAGACACAGAGATACACAACCCAAATTTCCAAGAGATTGTTGACTATATGAACGACAAGTACTAATGCTTGTCCATCAGCACTAGCTAACAAAAGAAAATTATACCCATAAATGTAAAGGTAAGAAGTATCTGTCAGAAGTTCTTTCTCATAAAGTTGAGTGCAAATTTCATAACTCCGTTTGTAGACCTGTCAAAAGTCACAAAATAACAATTAGATCAAACTCATGAAAGAGAAAGAAGGTGCTAGGTCAATAATCAAACCAAACTTCCCCATGCCTTATTATTCAGGCATCAAATCCAATAGGGTAAAGAGCATATATTAAATCTCGTCTGAATAAGAAAACCTATTAGCCTTGAATTACATTAAAACATAAAACAAAGAATAGGAAATATATTTAATTTTAGTTTACTGAATTTTGAGAATTGAAGTACAATAGCGTCCTTTGAACGCAAAACAAAAATACAGATGTATGTATGCAGTCAACACCTCCTCCTAACATGATTTCATGTTCTTTAACATTATGGTGTTCCATGAGCAATATAGCAAATAACATAAGCATGACCCAGCTGATCAGAGCATGCATATAATTTATAAAGCTCAGATAATTTATAAAGTTCAGAGTCTGAATATTTTCCTAGAAGATACTCTACATGTTTCTAGAAGGACTTTGACACTAGAACCAAGGTCAGGTTTCTCCAACCCGAGATTATAAATCCCTGTGCTTGAAGAGCAAAGAATCCCAAATAATAAGGTCTATAAAAAGGTCACATCAACAAAGCACCAGATAATCATTAACGAGCTAGGCACTAAGGGGTTCGGTTATCATCTTACAATCCCCCACAACTTGCTAGTTGAACTACGTGATATAAACCCCCAATTACTAGAAGTTCTCATTTGGTTAAACCAAATTTAACCAGGCTGAAAATTCAACTAATTAATAAGCAATACCAGAAGCCTAACCAAATACATGGTTCAGTTAAAACACTTGTTTTCCAGGTCTGTTTTCGGTTAACCAAAATAATAAAGAGTGAGCAACATGTTTTCGTCTTCCAAAGAGATATACATAAAGTCTACTGTCACCAGTATGGACAGAATACAAGATGGCTAGATTGCAAATCTATAGGAACTGGAATGGGGACGCTGAAGCCTGTTCAAGGGAGATGAGCTGAAGCAGCTGCTGATGAAACATGGTGGAACGGTGGTCTGAGAAGCGTCATCTTGGCATTGCCTTGGGGTGTTTTTTATAAGCATTGACAACCCCAATCCGCGCTCAAATGTATGCATACAACCCAAAGTTTTGCAGAGTTGGTTCAGGTCTCAAATTAAAATCAAGCAGGCAGTGAAGGAGAATTCCATTTGTAGGTCAGTTATGTTAATCATAACCAAATCAAAACTTACGTTTCGCTAAAATAAAAGCTGAAATTGGACCATAACTCCTGTCCTGTTTTTGGATTAAACTGGATCTTAAGTTGTAATTATCTTTAATTGCACAGGGGAAATCCAGCTAATAACCAGAATGAAACAACATGAATGAGGTAAGTACACACTAACTAGCTAAGCAAAGGACAAGAAATTAAATTCTCTTCCAAAATATATCATATATATTCTCAACAGCAACAATCAAATACGTTCTCATTCTCTCTAAGTCCCTAATCCCACTAGAGCATTACTGGGAGCAAATTATCCAGAATATTTTCAAACCTAAAGAGTACATTGCTAATGGCCTGTCCCTTCAGCAATTTAATCATCTTCCAGGAACTTCATGAATTACAAAGCACCACAAAGTAATCAAGGCCACTATTTTCAAATTATATTGTACAAAGAAAAAACCTTCCAATCCAATAGCCTTTTCTTTTCAATTTCTTTTTTACAAATACACTTATCTGATGCAGAAGTAAGCTCTTTGGAACTGCCATTAAAATAAAAAATATCAAAAATATTGTAATTAGATATACGAAATAAGAGAGGGTATCAAAGAGCTTGCCTCGATAAGAGGAGGATCAGAACTTTCAGATTCAGCAGATGATCTTAGTAACCTTGTCCTCATAAGATCATATATGTACAACAAATAATGTGTATCTTCTCTGGCATATCTGAACAGAGTTCATAAAATAATGTTAAGTGCGTAGAGATTATTAAGAGTTTAGCTCATTGGACTCAAGATTATATTAAACATTTCAAAAAAAGAAAAATCAGAATTGATGCTTTCACGTGTTGACCAGTCTGTTGTCCAGAATAAACTTCATGAGATTTTCCATTTCAACCTCAAAATCCTCATTAAATAAATTAGACAACCGCTAGTGACGTAAATGTAAATGGAATAAGAAATAAAAACCAATTCTTTAATCAGCACAAAAGTAACAATCCAATCATCTTATTCATGAACCATAATACTGATTTAACACCCCAGTGAGTACACATATACTGATGATAATGTAAAGACAGACAGACAGACAGACAGACAGACAGACAGACAGACAGAGAGAGAGAACAGCTCAAGCAAAGTACATAACAAGACATACTTGATCATCTCGACGGGAAGTGGTCTGATCCGCCAATCTGCATTCTGGTATCTGCAGAAACCAAGCTAGTTAGTCTTATAATCCTCCTTCAATGAATATCTTTTAAGTACTATTCTCTCTTTTTTTTTTCATATTTGTGGAGTGCATCTAGTCTTCAAATGCAGGGGGGTTGGGGAAGTCTTAACATATAAATACATGTAGTGCACATCTTATAACAGCATAAGACCATACTGTTTGTTTGCTTGAACTCCACAAAAATGATTCAACAGGTGTTCCAGGCTGTATCTTTCCATTTTCAATACCCTGGACGCCTATGAACAAAGAAGAAACATTGTACTCAAGTGCAAACTAAGTGATTGCTTCAGGGAGAGGGAAAATATTTTTTTCCCAAAAATACTTTAATTAATAAGTAAAACAGAGTCGAGAAAACATATCAGCTTAAAGTAAGCACCTGTCCTGTGTCAAACATATTGCAGACATAAATGCCAAAGTCTCGCTGAAGCCAATGGATATCGCGATCCGCTCCATGCATTACCTAATTAATTTAGTAATATCATGAACAAAACTGCAATCACAAGATCCACAACAAAGTAAAATAATCTGCATGTTTACCTTTCTCTTAGTTGGGTCTTTGAATAACTCTCTGAGATATGGACCAATGTGAATACGAAGTTTCAGAGTATCTATAACAAAATCCTCAGTTCTTGTGGATATTTGCATTAAGCATGTTAAACCTTGAAAAGACCTGTATTGGTTGTGTTCCAAATCAACCTGCAAAACAGCATCATAAGCCAAAAACACAAATACAAGACCTCATATCTTATCTTAAAGTAGTTCTTAAACTATTCGCCAGCCTATTTTACAAAATAAACAGAGTTGCAACCGCAATGAGTAAAACATGTATGATATTCACAAGCAGAGCAACAATGATAGAGTCGACAACCAGACATACAAAAATATAGATTTTGAGTGGTTAAACTCTATACATAAAGCAGTCAGTCTGTTAAATGATACCCTGGTTTAATTTGGGCCAAGATGACCAAGTATGTAATTCTCAAAGAAGTCTGTTAAAATAAGAACCAAAAGAAGGTCACCATACACAGGCTTAGTAGCCTATATTGTTCATTAAGCTTTGATAGGGAATCATCATAGTGGCAACCCATTAGAAAACTGAATATAGTCAATGTGGCTAATGTCTAGATGCATGCAGATTCATTTTTCTATATGCAAATTCATTTGCTATAGTCAATTGTATCGATACAAAGAATACAAAAGGAAAACTTTACCGCAAATTCATTCACACTACGTAATTTTATGGCTAACTGCTTCAAATCTTTCACTTCTTCCACAAGCTTAAAGGGTGTGACTTCTAAGGGAAGAGGTTTTTCTGGTTCAACCGTACTCTCACTCGTATCAACAAAGTCAAGAACAGAGAGTTTCTCCTGCAAGACAAGAAAGATATATTAGCATTGCATGATGTAGTATATTGGCACAATTTGGTAAAGTTGGGCACGCTAGGGGGCTTTTTTGGGTGACGTAAGAAATAATTAAGATTTAAGAATGAGTGCCTTTTAAAACATGGGACAAAAAGCTGGCAAGGGAAGTCACACGATCATCCCCAAGATTTTCACATATATCTGTGTTTGATCATTTTCATGCTCATCTGTAAGCTAAAAGAAATTTTAGACTCATACAAAGCACAATTAGTAAACCATTTACTTTAAGTGTAGGACAACAAATAGATATAAACAATCCAGTCTAATCCACCGTTATCCTTCAAATACCCAATCATATGTTTTATCAATCTATCCTATCACTCAAAGAAAATGCCCCCGCCCCCCAGGGGCTCTCTTGTTTTCCAATTCTTATGTTCCAAGGCACGGCCATATAGAGGCTTGGGTATCACCTCCCCATGCCACAAAGGAACTAACAAATATGATTCCTTCAGAGTGGCATGACGTTACAAAGTTGCCTTAGAAACTCACTCAATGATACAACAAGATACACAAAGATGTTCCATGCATAAATTGAACCAAAACAAAATCAGAAATAGTCAACCAGGATTTGCCAATAGTAAGCATAAAAGCAGTACAATTCAGTCTTCTCACAAACACAACCAACGTTAAAAAAATCCCCGGGCAATTAAGTAATCAAAAGTGAAGAACAAACCAAAGGATGCAAGAACCGAGACCCATCATCGCTCCTCTGCAACCAGACATGGTCGTGTGGCTGATTCGAGTTATTCACGATTATCTTATACTCGTCCTGCGGCCGCGGTATAGAAGGTATATGGAAAGGAACCTTGGGCTTCACTTTGGCGGCCACCTTCACTTCTTGAGCCCCTTTCGCCACCCCCTCCACATTCCTCTCCGAAAGTTTCTTATTTTTCTTCCCATAAACCATCTGAAACCCATTTTCCTCACCTTCGTCGTCTACTCTCATGGTTCTCACACCACTCTCCTCTTCCTTCTTCCGCAGCCTCTTGAAGTCATCCAACGAAACATCAAACCTCTCGTACATCTCGTCGTTCACATTCACCAGCCAATCAAACGCCAAGTCCTCATCCAATTCAACGTTTTTGTCATCCGGCAACAGGATTGGCTTCCCGAGTAAATTCTCCGACGCCCCGATATTTCTCAGAAGGGTCTTGGACTTGTCGTCGATTTCCGAGACGGGGTTCTTGAATTCCTCAAAGTTATCGTAGAAATGGAAGTCCGTTTGTGTCGGTATGATGCGCGACGAGCCTGAAAGCTTCGCCACAGAAGTGGGCAACGCGCCCTTCGACGAGAGATTTCGTAGGGCGTCGGATTTTCTTGCGGTTTCGCCTTCGGGGTGATCAATTTCCATGATTCGTTCTGCTTTAGGGTTTTAAGTCTGCATTGGAAGAAAACGGGAAGTTTGGTTTGGGCGCTAGGGTTTTCAGGGTTTAAAAAAGATGAATTCCCATTTGCTGTTTCTGTGATTGTATTTGTATGCACGCACAAATAAGTGAAGAAAAAAGCCAAGTCGATGTGGACATTACACGTAGTACTACGCATTAACCGAGCTTAATTAAACTGCTTTAATAAATCAATTCATCATTTACAAATATAAACCATATTATATTTATTAAAGTTTGTTATATTTCTAATGTTATTTGTTTTTTTTACTTATATTTCTAATGTTATTAACTATACAAAACAAGCTAACTATCTATATCAATATAGTCTATACTTAGACCATCTCCAACCATTTACACCAAACTCAAACCCATTTACACTATAGGTCACTTCCAACAGTAATTCTTCTCCGACCATTTACACCAAACTCAAACCCAAAAGAATATTCTTTAAATATTCTCTTTCCACTTACTTTTTATACTTCTTCAATCATACATATATATTTTTTTCAAATTATACATTTGCCCCAATTTTTTAATTAATAATTTCATATTAAAATAAATACTGTACGGAAATTAATTTATTATTATTATTATTAGTTTATTTATTTGCGTCTGCATGATTTTCAAATTATGTTGTCTAATTTTAATTATGTTATTTTTATGTCATGTGGTATTTATATTATTAATATGGTTTTAAATATTCTTATATTATACATTTTAATATGTCATGTAATTAAAAATTGATCTATTTTATTGTTGCAAATTAAAACTCTATTTTCAACCAAATTATTCTCAACCAAATTATTATTATTATTATTATCATTATTATTAAATAAGAAAAGATACAAAATTTTAAAATAAAATTCATTAACATCACATAGTCCATGGACATTTGTTTGTTCGAATGGTTGTCCAATTTCAATTTTGGACTCCATTTTGATTTATTAAGTCAATTTCTACAGCCCAATATAAGAGCATACTCCCAATTAAAAGTTCAAAACAAAGGAACCCTTATTATTTCTTGTTCAACGAGTCTTCTGCCGCTGCACATCTTCATCTTCTTCATAGCCGCTGCACATCTTCATCGCCTACTCTGCTCTTCTTCAACAAGTCGACGCCTTCTCAATATTCACCAAGAAGAGGGGTTAGTTTGCAATTTATAGAACTCAATAAAGTAATTTGGTGAAGTGAATAGTGCAACACCAAATTTGGTGTAGTACTATTGATATGGTGGCCCCAAACTCATTTTGAATTTGAGTTTGGAGTACTATTGGAGAGGTTTTGGTACACCAAAATGGAATTTGGTGTACCATTAGAGATGCCCTTAAGCTTGCAAACATGTTCACTATAAACACATGGGAATTAGTACAAAGTCATGAAATAATTAGGGTAAATTGCAAAATATGGCACGAACTTTGACTCATTTTTTAAAATTCAACACCACTTTTAAACTTGTACAAATAAATACATAGTCTTTGTAAGTTTTGCAATTTGGGCTCCGACTTAAAATTCAAGCAATCGGAAGAATGACATGGCATTTTATTGCCACAATGGACTGAAGTAAAAACCATGTCATTCAAACAAATCAGAAATGTTAAAATAAATTAGGGTTCACGTATTAATTCTTTCCCTTATACCAACTTGCTGCTTCGCTACTATCAAGAACAAAAAAGGGTTCGCATATTAAACTCTTTCCCTGCACTATTTCGAATGAGTCGTTGTTGCTAACACAAAAAATGGACAAGAATTCACATAGCAAATCATTTCATGCACTAGAGAGCAACAAAAAGGGACAAAAACTTGTTCCCTTTGTCAGCAAAAAGGAAGGAGTCGAGAGAAATAGAATTTTAAAATTGCTATGCACATGGCAAAGGCAAACAAGTAGGTCCCTCCCTTGATTTTTTTTTAATGTTTTTTTTTTCTTTTTTTACAAATTATGAATGGTTCACAATTAGAAGCAATAATCGAAAATAAGATTTTCAAATTATGAAAGAAACAACTACTATATTCAACTCAGTACTCGAACATATTGTTACAAAAAGAATGTTTATAAAAGAAACCAGTTTGCTATGATACTCAGTAGTCGAATATAGTGTTACTATGGGGCGGCTTTGCTATGATATTCAACCAGTTTCTTATGGTTCACACATCTCTGTTATTTTGCTTTGTGCAGTGATACATTTTCTATATATTTTCATCACGGTGGGACTTATGTTGTGGTGGAAAGTAATGAGGAATATGTTGGTGGTTTAATATCTAGTAAGGTTGGATTTGATATTGATAGGTTCGGATATTTAGAATTGAAAGATGAGATGGAGAATCTGGGATACATTTCATGGGATTCGTTATGCTTCAGAGATATTAGTACACAATCTTACAAAGTTATCAAAAATGATCAGGAGGTGCTTGAAATGATATCTGATGTGGTTATGGGGCAAAATTATGTTAGTGTTTATATAGATAATAGGAAGAAGAAAACTGAGGTAATTGAGGCTGATCATAGAAAAAATTCTAATGATGATTCTTCGAGTGTTCTCGTAATGAAAGAGAAGATGATTTTTTCTAAATGTAATGACACAACATATGAGGCTTTTTCTGAATACGAAGACAGCGATGGAGATATATACTCAATGTCAAGTGGTAGTGAATTGAGCATAGATGAGAATACTGGAAAAAGGAAAAAACTTGTGAAGGTGAGGTATGATCCAAAATGTGATCATAAGTCTCTCAAGCTTAGACTTGGTATGAGGTTTACTGATGCAGCCGAGTGTAGAAAGGTCATTCAGAATTTTTCAGTGGCAAATGGAAATTCTATATCATTTACTTGAAACAATAAGAAGCAAGTAGAAGCAAAATGCACGAAGTGTCAATGGAGGGTATATGCAAGTCTGATGAAAAGTGACTGTACATTTGTCATCAAAGTACTAACTGAGAAGCACGATTGACTTTTTGAAGCACACAACAAGCAAGCAACATTAGAATGGATTGCATATGAATACTTGGAGATCTTTAGAGCTAGACCAAATATGAATGTCAAAGAGATGGAGAATGACTTGATGATACAATATGGTTGTCAAGTATCTGTGTCAAAGTTATATAGAGCTAAAGCTTTGGCTATGAAATTATTGAATGGAACATCTGAAGAGCATCATGCAAAGCTAAGGAGCTACGTTTCTGTATTAAAGAAAGTGAATTGAGAAGGCGGGTTTGAATTACATCTGGAAATAGGAGGTGGTTTTAAGTCATTTTATGTAGGCTTCAGTGCATTGAAGAATGGCTTCTTAGAAGGCTGTAGAAACCTTATAGGTTGTTATGGATGTTTTTTGAAGGCGGGTTTTGAAGGCATGTTATTAACTGCTATTGGGAAGGATGGGAACAACCACATGTACCCCATCGCTTGGGTTGTAGTACAGGTTGAGAACCAAGCGAACTAGATGTGGTTTCTTACGATTTTGTTTGAGGAGCTCGGAATAGGAGATGGTCTCGGCTTCACATTCATTAGTGATCAACAGAAGGTAAGAAAGATATTTACAGATTATATCTCTTTCATGCATTTGCAGTAACACTGGTTTTATATGCAGGGTTTGTTGAATGCAGTTGTTGAATTAACTCCACGTGCCGAGCATCACAATTGCGCCAGACACGTATATAGCAACTGGGAAAAAAAAACAAAGGGCCAACATTAAAGAATATCTTTTGGACAGCAGCAAGATTCACATACGTAGAAGCACATAAAAAGGCATTGGAGGATATGAAAGCTATAGATAAGGCAGCGCATGATGACTTTGTAGCCAGAGAACCTGTCAGATTTTGTAAGGCTTTCATCTCAACCCGACCTACATGTGATATGATCGACATGCAACAGTATATCGAAAACCTTTAATGCTTATATATTGAATGTACGAGGAAAACGTATAATTGACATGCTTGAGGCGATAAGAAGACAAATGATGAAATGACAACACATGAAGCATGAAGAGATGTCTGGCGTGGCTTCAAAATTGTGTCCAACAATCAACGCAAAGTTGGAGAAATTAAAGTATAAGAGCAGGTATTGCATCTGTATTCCCACTCTACATGATAAATTTGAGGTGCGTTATAGAGAAGATCAGTTCGTGGTTAGTATAGTGGGTAAGACTTGTAACTGTCAGGAATGGGATATCACTAGCATCCCATCCATTCATGCAATTGCTGCAATAACTTTTCTCAAGGCAGATCCAGTGGACTATGTGGCATATTGTTATACGGTGAAAGAATTTAAGAAAGCATATAGATATGGCATAGAACCAATGAACGGCTATAAGATGTGGCTAAGTGCAGATGGATATGTTGTGAAACCTCCTGAAATAGAAAACATGCCGGGTAGGCCAAAGAAAAAAAGAAGAAGAGGCATTGAAGAAAAGGATTGTGAAGGTCATACAAGATTACCTCGCTCAGGCTTACAAATGACGTGTAAGAGATGTTTGCAAGAGGGCCACAACATCAGATCTTGTAAAAATGAAGAAGTCATCAAACCATCGAAGCCGACTGATAGTTTGTTTTTTTATTTTTTTTATTTGATAAAGTTAGATAGTTTTATCTAATCACCTATGTTCTTTGACAGGTGAAACGAGGAAGGCGCCTTATAAAAATCCCTCCTCCACTGAACAAGGCCAAACTTCTAGAAATGTGGGAACAACAACAGAGAGAGAGAGAGAGAGCTCAGGTAATATTTTGATTTTGATAACTTGAATGGAAAATATTGGATGTAAATGATCTTGTATTTGGTCTTGGTGTAGGCCATGAAAGGTCTTGGTGTGATTGGATTTGAGGATACTGGAAATATGTACTTGAAGGTATATACTTATACATTCGCCATAAATAAACTTTAGGGTTAACTGCCGCTAAATCCATGAGAAATTACCAAATTCAGGAATATATCACAACCTTTTAATTTTGCTCGTAAATACATCTTCGGAGTAATTAGTTTGATTTTTCCCCCGGCGAGCATACGCGACATAATTAAAGCTGAGTTGGAATGACATGGCAACCGTTCCAAGGTGTCAATGTGGGACGGTGAAATCGAACGTCGCCGTTTTAATTTAAGAATTAGTTGACGTCATTTAAGTTAAAACGACGTCGTTTCAACATTGTCGTGTATTTATCACGCAGTATTACCCCCATTTACACTTTAACCCTAGAATTACCTTATTGTACACGGGAAAAGGACCTGTCGCTGTTCTTCGAGTACTGCGGGTGTGATTTGGGAGAAAGATTAAAGAATTGCAGGCTGTCGGATTGAAGGTGGCATCTGGGACCGCAAAACACTGGAGAAATGTCTCAAAGGTAGGCCCCTTTAATCAGTTTTTAAGTGTTCTTCACTTTATTCAGTAAAAACTGTTTTTTTTTTTTGCATGGCTGAGAACAAATTCATTTTTGTTCGTTTGCAGTGAAACTTTTTATTGTTTTTTACATCATGGTGGTCGTTTTATGAAGCTGGGTGGTAAAGATACCTATTTAGGTGGAATAGTTGACTGAAAAACGAAGTTAGATAGAGATAGGTTTGGATATTTTGATGTAATTGAGTTGGTGGAAAGCATAGGGTTCAATAGTTCTGCAAAACTGTGGTATAAGACTCCGATTGATGAATATGTGGAAATATTATCTGATAAAGAGGTAATGGATTCGTTGGCCACAATTTCTGTTAGGACCAATGTATTGAACCTGTATATTGATGGTACAAAATTAATGTGGAAAATGGTTTAATGCTAAGGGTGACTGTCAGACTGTTAGTGATAAGAAGGGCAAGGGTGATGAGTGTGGGATGAGTGAAAATGGTAAGTCTAAGTTACCTATTGATGTAGTGCAAACTGTTAGTGATAAGAAGAGCAAGGGTAAGGTAAGTGAGCATACATACGTGGATGATGAGGATGATGAACATGCTTTAAGTGACCACTATAATGATTGGGTAGAGGACATTAATGAGAGTGAGGATGAAGACTATGAACCACCATAAGGTTCAGCTTCTAGTGATGATGATTGGTTGGATGACCTAGAACTAGCCTCGGGTGATGAGGAATACATTCAATCTAGGATAAAAAGAAGTCTAATTGCCAACAAGAAAATTTTTGAGATGATTGATGATGATGTTAGGACTGAGCAAGACCTACAAGGAGAAGGGTATGTCTCTGAGTATGACTCATCTGATGGGGCAGTTAACTCAACAGATGAGGATGAAATGTTCTTGAAACGTAGGGTTAAAAGGGTAGTCTATGACCCAAAATGTGACCATAAGAATTTGGATATTAGACTTGGTTTGAGATTTCAGGATGGCTGGGAGTGTAGGGATGCTCTTACCACATGGGCAATAGAGAATGGGAGATACATTCATTTCAAAAGGGTAGGTCCTAAATAGTGTGAAGCATACTGTGATCCTCCTTGTCAGTGGAGGGTTTATGCCATTTTAGTGAGTGGAAAAGGGTCTTTCAAGATTAAGACACTTGGTGGGAGACACAAATGCACCAAATCTATGAATAACAAGTTAGTCAGTTCAAAGTGGATTGTCGAAAGATATCTGAATGTTTTCAGAATAAGGAGTAATATCAGTATTCCTGAGTTGAGGGATGACATCTGGAGGAGGTTTGGGACCAAAGTTGGAAGGGATAGGCTATATAAGGGTAAGTCAATTGCCCAACAAATGGTTAGTGGGACAGTTAATGACCATTATGGTTTGGTGAGGAGTTACATTGCAGAAAACAGGAGGGTAGATCCAGATGGAAGATTTGAGTTGGTGACTGGGGATTCTAATGTGTTTAAGGCACTTTATATGGGATATAATACCTTAAGAAAATGATTTAAGCAGGATTGTACGTAGACCAATCTTAGGATTTGATGGTTGTTTCTTAAAGACTTGTCTAGGTGGGATTATTCTCTGTGCAGTTGGTAAGTATGCCAATAATCAAATGTATCCAGTTGCATGGGTTGCGGTAGAGATAGAAAATGAAGCAAATTGGGGATGGTTTGTGAAGTGCTTGACTGAAGATTTAGAAGTAGGCACAGGTGAAGGCTGGTGCTTCATCAACCACCTACTTAGATGGAGAATAGAGACCACATCATGTCCGTTGGATGAATCTGAATCAAGGGACCATAAAATTCCATGATATTAAATTAATTTGGTATGTTTATGAAATTCCGTGAAATACTCCATTCTTTTTCTGATGTGATACCATTCGTCAATGAACGTAATAGCTGAACATTAGTATGTTCATTTATTTTCCTACAAACATATCGTTGTTCATTTGTTTTTCTACGCATACATCATTGAACATTAGTATGTTCATTCATTTTTCTACGAACATAGCAACGAAATTAGTACGTTCATTAGTATTTTCTATGTGAACATTAGTATGTTCGTTTGTTTTTCTACGAACATTAGTATGTTCATTAGTATTTTCTACGAATGTATGGAAGAGAGAGAGAGCGTGAGTTTGGAGAGAGGGACGGATCAGTGAGGGAGAGATTTGAGCATAAATAAAAGATTTGATTAGTTGTAATTAGGGAAATAAATAAATATGGAAAAATTACAATAATTAATGGACGAATGATCACCGTTAGATTAAGCAAGATCGACGCACAAGATTTGGTCTTCATTCTCTATATAAGAAGTGGTCTCCATAGAACTTCACCCTATATATAGGGAAGAGTTCAATTGAGAAGCTTAAATATTGTGAGAAGTGAGAAGCAATTTTGTTCATTGATTTCTCTTGATCGGACGTCTAATATTCAATCTGATTTCATGCGGCCATATCTCTTATTTTTAGCACAAAGGATATGATTGTAATTTATTCCCTTAACATATCCATTAATTTCCTTATTTAATTCTAATCAAATCCACTTTTTATGGAATATTTGATATGTAGAAGCCAACCATATATATATATATTATAGGGGTGGGCTACCGTGAAAACACATCTTAAAATAAGAAATAAGAGCAATTTTCAATATATGAATTTTATGTAGAACACGTATGAATTCGCTGTATAAAGGTATGAATTGTGAAAAATAAAAGGGTTAAAGTACAAATCCACCCCTAGAGCGTATACCCCCTCATTTTCGACCTTGGCCCAAATACACCCTTAGAGTCCATAAAAAGGGCGCATTTAAACCAAGCAAGTTAACGGGCGTTTCTTGCCGTTACTTGTTGGGTTAAAATGCACATTTTTTATGGACTTTGGGGGTGTATTCGAGACAAGGTCAAGAATGGGGGTTATACGCGCAAGTTAACTTAATTTTTTTTTAAATTTCTAAGTGGGACCTCCTGCTCGCCAAACGAAAAGAAGTGTCAGCGGCAATGATATAGAGGCAGCAACATTTTCAGGAGAAGGGGGCGAGGCATAGACCTCACCGATTTTTGAAAGCTACCGGCGACGACGTCACCGAATTTTAGAGAAAGGTATGGTGGCGCTAGGAGTTGACAGACGAGCACCATCCTTGCCTAGTCCTTCAGTGGCGGTAGCGATAAACTTTTATAGGGGAATTAGGGCCCGATTTAAGTATTTGAAATTTCACGAGAGAGAGAAGAAGAAGAAGAAGGTTGTGTGTGATTGAGAGGGAAAGCTAAGGAGCTCGCCGGCAGCCCACTCACCAATTGATCTGCGTGAGTAGGCTGTTGGCGAGCTCCTTAGCCTTCCATCTCAATCACACACAACCTTCTTCTTCTTCTCTCTCTCTCACGTGAAATTTTGAATACCCAAATCGAGCTCTAATTCCCTTATAAAAGTTTGTCGTCGTCGCTGAAGGGCTAGGCAAGGGTGGTGCTCGTCTGTCGACTCTTGGCGCCACCATCCCTCTCTCTAAAATCCAATGACGTCGTTGCCAGTAGCTTCCGAAAATTGGTGAGGCTGTTGTTCTATGCCTCGCCCCTTTCTCCTGAAAACGCAGCTGCCTCTATGTTATTACCGATGACACTTCTTTTCGTCCGACGATTAGGAGGGCCCACTTAGAAATTAAAAGAAAAAAAAAATTCAGTTAACTTGCGCGTATATCCCCTCATTCTCGACCTCGGCTCAAATACACCCTCAGAGTCCATAAAAATGGTGCATTTAAACCCAGCAAGTTAACGGCAAGAAACGAACGTTATTTTGCTGGGTTTAAATGCACCATTTTTTGGACTTCGGGGGTGTATTTGGGCCAAGGTCGAGAATGGGGAGGTATATGCTCTAGGGGTGTCTAGTTTAGGGGTGGATTTGTACCTTATCCCAAAATAAAATTCCGCTACCTTTGGGATTCGAATTCAGGACCATAAATCCATTCAACAGGGTTACGAATCAACCGTAGATCATGATGATCTAAGGGCTTAAAATGATTCTTATTTTATATCTTAAGAAGTATACTTATTTTAGCTCTCCCCTATATATGTGTGTGCGTGTGGATAACATAAAAATCAAAGTTATTGATGAGAACCAAATTTAATAAATGCACGGTAACATAATTCGTATTTTACAAGAGTTGTGTCGTATTTTTACATTTCTCATAAAAACTAAATTATTAAAATCATACAACTATAAGAAGGCATATACAACTATATATTGTAAAATGCAATATGAATTATGTTAATGTACTATATTTACTAAATTTATTTCTCATCTTAGAATAACTTTGAATTTTATTATAACTACTCCATGTATATCTATCTATATATACGATGAACACAAAAAAAATCATATTAATACGACACAATACTAATAGCTAATGTTAAAATTTCCACTAACATATTGTTATATTTACATTATAGAATTCTCAACAAGTTATTGAAAACTAACAAATTTCTAGCTATTGTGTTCTAAGTAAATTTTTGTTTTACAAAATCAATACAAACACGTCATGAATAACCGAATTACCTAAATAAGCCGTGTATATATCTTCAAATAAATCGGCTCTACCGCTGCAAAAAAAATACCCTCTATACACACTTGAAGTCGAGTTTATATATATACACATTTTACGGCTTAAAGGTGTGTGAAATAAATTAAAATCAACAAAAAAATTAGTAATAATAAAAAAAAAACTTATTATCGCTCATGCACAAAACTCCTTTTCACGGGTCCATAAACTTGTTCATGCATCAAATTATATCACAACGTGTGTGGTCCGCTTTTCTTCAATTTGTCAGAATTAATTTGTAAACTTGATAAGCCTTTTTTTTTTCCAGGGATAATGAAAATAGTTTGAATAATATCCGCGAAGGCTAGCTTGCATTTTCATTGACATTTTGGGCATTTTTCACATTGTGGCGAACCTTATCATTATTTATTCACAATTGTGCATGCACTGACTTACCATTGATCGTGCGATGCACGATCGATATTGAAAGTAAACGATATTTTAAATAAAGGGTTAATTGCATCAAAATACCTGACATTTTTCCAAAATTTGGTTTTTTGACAAACTTTTTAATTGTAGCAAAAATTTTAGCTACATTTTAATTTATTGCAATGTCCGTCCCGCGTATATTTCCGGCCAAATCCATTCATTTTCGGCCAATTTATTTTAGCTACGTTTCAATTTATTGCAATGGATTTGAGACAACAATGTTTCATTACCCGGCACGACATGCCACCTAAGCTTTACGGAGGTCCACCTCAACATGGATTTGGCCGGAAATATACGCGGGATGAACATTGCAATAAATTGAAACATAGCTAAAATTTTTGCTACAATTAAAAAGTTTGTCAAAAAACTAAATGTTGGGAAAAGGTCAGGTATTTTGATGCAATTAACCTTTAAATAAATATACATATTAAATATAAACAAATGTAAACATGGATCTCAATCAAAAATATTAAAGTTATGAACGACATAATCTCAATAAATACATGAATCTTAAAATATTTGAACTTTTTTTATTTTTGAAATACCAATTAATTATTTATAATTGATATTGTGCATAAATATATAAATCATCAAATATCAAAAGCAAGTAAATGATAATGAGCATCATTATGTATCATATAATATTCTAAGATGTACAAAACTATTTATTTGTATATAGTTTAATATATTTTTGAATGAATATTTAAATCATATTTATACGGTCATTTTGTTTGAATATAAATTTTAAAATAAAGTTCTTATGCACATTCAAATAATTGATTTTGCTGAAAAGATGAGATTTATTTTTATAAATAAAACTAATTAATTTATTAAGTTAAAGAGTTCTAAAATGAACAAATATAAGTTTAATCTTTTTAGTTGCATAAATATTAAAAATGATATCTAATAAAAATATAAAAATAAAATAAAATAATATAGAAAAAGGAGTCAAATAGAAAGAAGATAAACGTGACATTCAAAAGAATGGATTTAGGAGAGAGGAGAGAATAGATGAGAGAGGAGAGAAAAAATACTAATTTTGTGACTATAAACAATAATAACTTATTTATTTTAGAATAAATTTTTATAATTCTTATATCAAATTAAAGATCTTTTCTTTTATCTTTAATTTAACATCTATATTGAATATATTTTTATAAGTCAAAATTGATGATTTTTAAATGAGAAACAAAATAAAAAAAGAAAAGTGAAGAGAAAGAAATTTTGGTGGGAAAAAGTTTACGTTAAACTCATGTTTTATATATTATATAGATTTGATTCAACAAAAAACCATCTCAACTTATTAAATTAAATTTTGAAAAATAATTAATGATTAAGCTCAAATTTGTTGTAATGGTTTGCTTAGTTTGCGAGCTCATAAATTCATTTATATATATATATATAGGGTGCGGTTATAGTGAGAACCACAATTATCGTGAGAACATAAGAACCAATAAAATTACTGCATCTGCTATACACATTAATGCATCCGCTATTAAATTTAATGCATCCGAAAAAAATAATTTTTTTGCTCCCTTCAGGATTCGAACCCAGCACCTGCATCCATCCACCAAGATGATGCATCCACCGTAGATCTTGATGATCGAATGGCTTAAAATGGTTCTCCATTCTTATTTTATTAGTGGTTCTTATTTGAACCTCTCCATATATATATATATATATATATATATATATATATATATTGATTTAAATATTATTGGTGGGATTCAAGTTCACATCTCACCTCTGAGATTGCTACCCTAGCCACATACAGAGTTTAGATTTATAATCCATTAATTATATTCAATTAAACTCGACTCAAAACTCAAATAAATTTATGAATCTCAAATAAAATAAATGAGGTCTCCCATGCGGACTTCCGTTCAATACGAACACACACAAACTTCAATAACATTTACAAGTGTTCTAACTACACCTTTTATAGAACACTTATGAATATCATACTAGAGTTTATGTATGTCCGCACGAAAGATTTTGCGAATAAATAATGCTATATATATATATATATTTTTATATATAAATAACATAAATAAATAAACAAAATTTAAAAACAACACGACAGTGGACTCTAACTCAGGACCTCAGGCCTTGTGTATTAACCATCTATTGCTAGGCTAACACATGCTCACATAATGCTATATACTTGATAATAAATAAGGCACGTCTCTTGTATGCACGTGTTGACCAAGCGGTAAGAAGTTAATGCCTGAAGCCAAAGGTTTTGGATTCGAGTCCCATAAAATAAGGCAGGTCTCAAACTTTCAAATGTTGAATGAGATTACGCTATTATTTATTTATTTATTAATTTGTTGAGAAACAACCTTATCTTTTGTTTTGACTAAAACACATGAAAATGTAGACATCCGAATCCTAAGGATCCGCAATGGAGAGCGTAATTTCGCATTAGAAAAATGGGAAGCCACCAAAGTTTGTCGCCATAAAGAAACTGACTTGCAAAATAGTGTTTGATTTGTCTTTTTCATCACTACAAAATAATTATACAAAACAATTAACAATTAATATGCGTCTTGTCTTCATCTGGATTAGTGCTAATTCGAATCCAGCGTCATAGTCTCCTTCTCGGGCCTGTCCTCGATCGCTCCTTTTATTACTCTTTAATACTCTTTTGTATATTAATTTTACGAGGGACAAATCGTATTCTAATTATGGGCTGTCGATATTTAATTTCAACAGGGGAATACAATAGAGTTATAGAGACATCCCTCTTTTTTTATTGAGAAAACAGAAAGATCCTCTTTTTTTTTGTGCGAATTCAAAGAATAATTTGAATTTTGCTAATCAACATGGCTTCTAAAAAGTACATGTTTTTTTTAATCCAAATTTTAAATATTATTCTATATAAAATGTTTATGTATTGAACATTAGTAATTTAATTAGTATTGTTTTGACGGTTGGTAGTAGTTGACATGAGTTTTTATACAATCTGAGGAATGTGATTGGGTTGATTGGGTGTATAAACATATATAATGGTACTACAATTGTCCCAAGTAAATTAATCTATTAAACTTAGACAAAAATAATACTCCAACGTCACGCTTAATTAACTACTTTTGGATTTATTCTCATCTGTGTATATATATCCTTTTATTTTTTCGAGCCGAGCACAACTGTATCCCTTAAATAATGCTGATCATGAACATTAAACTATTTCTGAATTCTTGAAATGTTTGCCCTTTCCAAAGTAAACTCTTAGTATAATAACAGAAATGTATTTCTAATCGATCATTATCCAAAACTCAAGTGAATTATAAAAAAGTACTAGTGTTCAAATAAAATATATTTGTAAACAAGAAAAAGAAGAAGAAGGGAGAGACGAAGAGTGAGTCGACATTCAGCGTAGAGAAACAAAATGACCGTACGGTATTTTCCATGATATATCCCACAAACACATCATGAATGTGTCACTTTGTGTAGG
This sequence comes from Salvia miltiorrhiza, assembly GCF_028751815.1. NCBI lineage: Eukaryota > Viridiplantae > Streptophyta > Magnoliopsida > Lamiales > Lamiaceae > Salvia > Salvia miltiorrhiza. Next base: position 29,390,602 of record NC_080394.1, on the reverse strand, counting down.
AAATCGACTATATTTAATTTATTTCCCAATGAAAAAAGAGGAAAAAAATGTTTATTGGGGTACAAAAGATGAGGTAGCGTATATACAGTATAATTTAATAATGAAACGGCAACGTCAGTGAAAATGGAAATATAGTGGGGAAGTAGAGCGCAATTGGCGGGTAGCGCAAGTAACCGAAAGGGTTGACTTTTAGAAGGAGCAGAGTTGGTAACGTCATTACGCACATTATACGGATTTTGTACTTTGCCATTCCTCACCACCTCTTATTGACCGTACGTACCATCTCTAATTTACTCTTTTTTAGTATAATAATTTCCACCTTCTCTCTTCTTCTTCTTCTTCTTCGCCCCCCTCTCTCTCTCTCTCTCCCTTTCTCTCTCTCTACATATATACAATTAGTCCCCCGGTCTGATCTTGCTCATGATGAGACCCTTGCTTTTCTAATTGTATTCATTAATTTTGATATACATCGAGAGAGAGGTGTGTGTGTGTATAAATGAAGATGATGTACGAACAGCGACAGCAGGTGGGGATTAATATGAGGAGTAAGAAGCAGACACAGGATTCTGATGAAGATTCCAATAAGCTGGAGATCGTGGATTTGAGTGGGATGTCTTTGGATTCACTTCCTAATCCCCCTCTCAATTTGGCCACCATCTGCAAATTAGACATCTCCAACAACAATCTCCAGGTAAATTTTAAATTCCATCAAAACATAATTATTCATCATATCGTTGGTTGCATCAAGGAAGAAATAATTAATTAAACATATATGTTTGTAATTGTGATAAAAGTATAAATCTTCGGGTTCGTCAAAAAATTACTGTATTAATAATATTATGTCTCCAATTAAAAATAACAATTTTTTGGGAAGTTGTAGCTACGAACAAATATTCAGAACTTATAATCAACGTACATATATATATCCTGTGAATTCATCCAGAATTAAAGTGTCTGTTTATGTGCAATAATAAAATCTGTGTGAAAAGAAAACCAATATATGTACGGAATGAGTTTTAAACACAAGTTACAATTTTATGAAAGAATTGTCCCACTCCCACATATTTTGTCCTCTCCATCTTAACGACGTATGTGGCTGTTGCTTGAATACATGAACGTGCAAAGACGTGATCATTTGTGTTGTTTCCTTAATTCATGCTTAATTAAAGAGAGATATATATTTATATAAGTTTATAAGTGGTGATTGACAGAGCATCCCGGAATCGTTGACAGCGCGACTCCTAAACGTGATCGTGTTAGACGTGCACTCCAATCAGCTCAAGTGCCTCCCAAACTCCATAGGATGTCTCTCCAAGCTCAAGATCTTGAACGTCTCCGGCAATCTCCTTCAAGAACTTCCTAGAACCATCGAGAACTGCAGGTAATTTATTACATATCTATCTCTTCTCTTCTCTTCTCACACACATATATATATAATATAATAATCATCAAACAACCTACAGCTCGATCTCCTTGTTTATCATATATATATATATTTGGTACACCTGTACACTCACACGTGGGCCCAAACTGAAACACCCCAACTTATCAGATACCCACTCATCCATCTTATCTAACTTATCAAGTGGCTTATCACTAAACAATTATTGGTCAACTTTCATTTTCAATCCGTTAATCAAACCCTAATTAATTAAATAATTACGCAGATCCCTTCAAGAGCTGAACGCCAACTTCAACAAGCTCCGGCAACTCCCCGACACGATCGGGTTCGAGCTCCTAAACCTAAGAAAGCTGTCGGTAAACTCAAACAAGCTGGCATTCCTGCCGCAGTCGACGTCCCACCTGACGAACCTCCGCGTGCTGGACGCCCGGCTCAACTGCCTCCGCTCCCTCCCGGACGACCTGGAGAACCTCATCAACCTGCAGATCCTCAACGTCAGCCAGAACTTCCAGTACCTGGGCGCCCTCCCCTACTCGGTGGGGCTCCTCATGTCGCTGGTGGAGCTGGACGTCAGCTACAACAAGATCACCGCCCTCCCCGACTCCATCGGCTGCCTGAAGAAACTGCAGAAGCTCAGCGTGGAGGGCAACCCGCTGGTGTCGCCGCCGCCGGAGGTGATGGAGCAGGGGCTGCACATGGTGAAGCAGTATCTGTGCGACAACATCAACGGGACGTCGCACAAGCCCGCGCACAAGAAGAACTCGTGGCTGGGGAAGCTCGCCAAGTGCGGAACCTTCAGCGGCGCCACCGTGAAGCTGCCGCAGGCCGACAGGGAAGGCTACATCATGCCGAGTTATCGCCCCATCGATGGCCTGGCCTCGCCCAGGTACATGGGGATGTTCTCGCCCAAGCGTCTCTTCTCCACCAAGTCCTACTTCTCCAGATCATGATTCCTTTTTTGAATTATTTTTGGTGAGCGTGTGATGCCTCATCAATTTTGTATTTTGTCGATCGTCGTGTTTTTGTAAAATAGATGTGCGTCGCGTGCATGCAGGGCCGGTCCTGAGAAAAATGAGGCCCTGGGCGAAATTATAAAAATGGGCCCTCAATATATTGAAAAATAAAATTTTTCATTACTTATAAAAAATGACTTTATCTAGCATTTTTAGTTGCATGTTATCTAAAATCTCTTAATCTCTTTTTCTATACATAACTAGTATTACTCCCGTGCGATGCACGGTAAAAAAATTTATATTTTTTAGAATATTATATTTAGAAAATAAAATTCTATAAGTTACTTATATTATTATATAAAATAGCTCTAATAAAGATAATATCATTAAAATGAAGATAAAACCATCTTATAATTGGAGGATATAAAATGAATGATCAAGATCTTGACAAAACCTTTTTAACTAACGATTATTATTATCTATTTAAAAAATTTCCACCCAAATATCTAGATATTTTTCTTTCAAATTTTCTATTAGTTTTGAAAGGATTTTTGGAACTTTTAATTACTTTTTACTTATTTGCATTTCATAATATATATTTTTTTGAGGCGTTAATTGACTGTAAATTCACAAACTATTAGTTAATTTTGCTATTTTTTTTCAACTATATAAAGTTATAATATAAATACATAAACTTTAGCTCATTCTGAAATTTGCCCTGAATTTTAATTTCGTTCATACATGACAAAATTAAAGATGATATAATATATACACATTATATTAAAATAACTTATACAAAATTTCTACTGAAATATACACAGTACTAATAGCATATATATATATATATATATATTATTTAATGAATATATAGTTTAATTTTAAAATTTCTATTTTGATAACCTAGCAAAGATGAAATTTAAAATTTGTTATGATCAAGAATCATGACATTTTAAAATTTGTTTATTTTATTCTATTTTTTTATATTTTTACTATATAGTATTATGTTTATATTTAAATTTTTTATTATAACAATTTCATGCAGTTACTAAGATTAAACTTATATTTTTTCATTTTAGAACTCTTGAGCTTAAAATATAAATTTGTAGATAAATAATTATATATATATATATATAACTTCAAAATAGAATTTCTAATATGATTTACATTTATTAAATTTTTAGTACGTTTTTGTATTATTATTATTATTATTATTATTATTATTATTATTATTATTATTATTATTATTATTATTATTATTATTATTATTATTATTATCTAGAGTAGATTGATAAAAAAAATAGAAAGAAAAATTTATTTTTAAAAATAGTAAGGTGATTTTTGGTAGGAAAACTAACTTACTATTTTTGAAAGTGATTGAGCTTTTATATATGTATATAGATATTGTCAAATCATTCAATCTCTCTAGGATCTCAAATACGTTTTCAACAATTTTAAATTTAAGAAGCTCATTTTAGAACAATAAGTCAGTAACTGGCATTGTCAACATAATTTTATATTTCGATTTGAACTTTGAAGTTTTAATATAATATAAATTTGATAATAAGTTATATTGCTTAATATTTTTTTAGTATATATAAAGTCTATAATTAATGAGATATATTTAAAATTTTGGGGCCTCAAAATTATGTTACAAAATTATCATCAAATTAATTAGAAATTGATTTTAAATTGAACTTTGAATTTTTGACAATAAATTATATTATCTAATATTTTTTAGTATACATAAAGCCTATAATTAATGAGATATATTAAAAAAATTGGGCCCTCAATTTTTTGGGGCCCTGGGCCGTCGCCCATACCCGCCCGCCCTCAGGGCCGGCCCTGCGTGCATGTGTGTAAATTTTTGCATGAGCGTGTTGAATGAGCTTGTAGAACGGGTGGTCGCGTGGTCCGCCGCTTACGTGTAACGTCTCACAAAATAAAACCAAACTACTCTTGCCTCAATCTTTCTGCAATCCTTTATTTCTCTCTCTCTCGTAAAACCTCAAAAATATTACTCCTGCATAATTTACCCATGTGCTCATAAAATGAGACTGTTTCGTTCTATTATAATTTTCTGTCAAAGATTCGGCTTTGTATCATGTTTAAAACTTTTAATGATCGCTCGGACCTAGCTTTCTTCTGTCCCACAAGTTAGTGTGTACCACTCTTAATTTGTCTATTTTATAATTATTTATTGTAAAAATAAAAAATATTATTATATTATGAACTCTAATTAATATTTATAACTAAAAATTGAAATTTAAAAAAATTATATACCATAACTTTGAATTAATTAACCCAAATAATCAATTATCAATTCAAATAAATATAAAAATAATTATAAACCGTAATTGGATAAGTGAACCCTTGTTAATTATCTTCTTATTGTATTAAAGCATAACAAATTAAAATTGAAGAAAATATAATTAAAAATTATAATAAATTAAGAGTGGTACACACGAAATTGTGGGACAGCTCATGTGAGCTTTTTAACTAATATATATAGGTTGTGATCAGTTCTCTTTTAAAACATATTCGACACAAATTAGTGTATGATTTATAAGTAAATCTTGTTATTATATTATATGGTGGTGATCGTATATACATTATTCATTTTATATGATATGATTTTGATATCTTTGATAATTTTTATGTCTCAATAACAAGATTTGTATCGACGTAACCAAATCATAATTCATAAGCACAATCTATAGTTAGAGCTCATTTAATTTTGCCACATTAAGTTTAAAGTTATAAAAATTAACAATTATAAAAGTGGTCAATTTAAAATATGTTGCAACACAACATGTTACTACTATATTTCAAAAATTGCTCAGGAAGTGTGTGTGTCAACTAAGTGGTAGAGTGGTTAATGCCTATAGGGTAAAAAAATTGATGGTATTATTATTAATCTATATAAAAAAAATTGCTCATAAAAATGTTCGTTCTTTTCAGTCAGAGTGAAATCTAAATTTGATGGTATTAATATGAAAGTGTCTATGTGGTACCTTTAAATTCATGAGGTCGCCTTCTTATCATACTTAGAACCTTTGATATAAGGGGATCATTTGAAATGGGGTTGGGATAATATTTAATGTCTCACAATTTTTGGTGTGTCATTATATATGTCCAATTATTATATTTTTTATTAAAATAAAATTTATTATAATATTATAAATTATCTTTAATTCAATTTTAAAAAATAAAACTTTATATAACATAACTTTAAATTTATCAACCTATTAATTATTAACTAATAAAAGTGGAATTAAATAATAAGAATAATTATATACCTTAATTAGATGGAATAAACTCTAGTTAATAATCACAAAAAATTAAACTAAAGTATATAAAGTTGAAATTAATATATATATATACACACACACACCGTAGATCTTGATGATTCATAAGGACTGAAAATGGTTCCTATATAATTTATATTATAAGAGATGTTTTTATTTTAGCCCATATATATATATATATATATATATATAGATATAGATATAAATAAACACACTATAAAAAAAATTCACTAGTGACATGAGGCTTGGTAGCTATTATGTATGTCATAAAAATTAATAATATTTGATGATGTATCTAATCATTAATAGTTACATTTTCAAACATCACTGTGTTTTATAACATGAATATTAGCTACGAAGCCTGATGACTAATAGAAATCTTTTTTTTTTTGTAGTGACAACATTGAAAGTAAAACATCAAATATAATGTACTAGATCTCAAATCCATTTGGGATCAGCCATAACTTAAGTTTCCCAATTGCAATTTATACTCATTTAATAATATTAATAAAGAATTGCAACTTATTCCAAAGGAAAAAGACGACAACTTATCCTGATTTAGGGGGTGTATTTGTTTAGGACTTTAATAGATTTTTGCAGATTTTTAAAATCTGAGTGTATTCGTTCAAGACTTTTAAAAATCTATGAAAATTTGGGTGTATTCGTTCAAGACTTTTAAAAGTCTATAAAAATCCAGAGGTATTCGTTTCAGACTTTTAAAAGTCTATGAAAATTTAGAGGTATTTAAAAATCTATGGACTTTAAAATTAAAATGACTTTCATTGATTTCGTTCAAAAAATAAATATGAACAAATCCGACCACAAACCACGAGATCGTCCGCTCAAGAAGCTAGTGCCGACTGACACTCAACGGTCGATGCTCACAAATCCAGCGATGGCTGGGCCCTAGCGTGCGGCGCTGTGAAGGAGAGGAAAATAGATTTTAGGGTTCTGTCTGTCCAGCGTCGGCGTGAGCATATATATCTCACTAAACAAGCGGTCCTTGGGTATCGAGCGGGCGCTGGGACTCGGTCCATCACTCACGGGCTCGCAACGACAGCAGCTGATTCGAAATGAAAAAATAAAAATAAAATTCATATAGTGACAGTTGGCGGAGTAGCAATAGAAGTAAGAGAGGGGGCACTGAAACCCCTCCCACTGAAACCCCCAAAATCTAGATCCACCACCCAAATTATGTCCACCGCCGCTGCGCAGCCCGACTCATCGGGCTCAATCGACCCGATTTTCCACGCCGTCCGAGTCCTCCCGTTCTCCTTCCTCCGCCCGCCGCGCCTCCGCCTTAAGCTGCCGTCCTTCAGCCTCCCCTCCGCCATGACGGTCTACGCCCTCATCCTCCTCACCTACTTCATGGTCGTCTCCGGAATCGTCTACGACGTCATCGTCGAGCCCCCCGGCATCGGATCCACGCAGGACCGCTTCACTGGGGCGGTCCGCCCCGTCGTATTCCTGCCGGGCCGGGTCAACGGCCAATACATCATCGAGGGGCTCTCGTCCGGGTTCATGTTCGTACTCGGCGGCACCGGGATCGTGTTGCTGGATCTCGCTCTCGATAAGAATCGAGCTAAGAGTGTTAAGGTATCCTATTCTACCGCCGGGATCGCGTTCATCGTCATTTCTTACGTTATGAGCATGTTGTTTATTCGCATTAAGATCCCTGCCTATCTTCGTTGATGAGGTTATTTTCTGATTTCCGAGCTCTTTGGGAGAGGGATTTCTTTTTTCCTTTTTATTTTTGGTTGTAAAATTGCAACACGGCCAGAATTTCGGGAACCAGTTTCTCTCATGTCGTGCGACTGTTGTTCTGAGATATATAATTATATGAATTAGGAGAAGGTGAAAAACTTTGACACTTTGTTGGCAATGTTGCTGAATTAGTTTCTGCACATTGTTAAGTTAGAATTGGATATGGGGCTGCTGTGAAATTATGGGGCTTCTCACGAGATTAGCTGAATTATTTGATGGGCTTCTAATTAGGTTTTTAATTCTAATCGAGTCTCTTGCTTTTGATCTATATATTCTTTCTTGTCACTGGATATTGGCGAATTCAGTGAAAGAAACAATGTATGAAGATAGATATATTAAGTTGCTGAATAGTTTGGATTTTATAGGCTAAAGTATAATCAGAAAAAGGTGTTTTATGTTTATGCTATAAGGCTGTTTTGGACTATGGATGTGCTGTGTCTTATAGGATTATTTATCGGGATTCAGGAGTGTACACAGGATTGCGCTCTTTCGAAGATTAGATTGGTGATAACATATGTGTAACACAGAGTGAATTTTTTGGTTTTTATTTATCCCATGAGCAAACATGATCAGAAGTTAGGTTGGTGATAAGCCTTTGAATATTTGGCACAAGGGGTTCTATTGCATCCTTGCTATGTGGAATTGATTCAGAATTCTTCAAACATAGATAAAAGCTGTCGTGTGACCATGGTGCTTAGTGTACGAAGCATTTTGTGTAGTAAAGTTTTGTCTACCCTAATAAAAGCAAATCAAGCAACTATTATAATAAGAGGTCCTTTTTATTAGAAAATTTCAGCTCTTTTCTTCTGTTATTGCTGTTCTCATCGGTAGATGCGTAACATTACTGTTTCCTAAGTCGGATGAACCAATTATTATAACTTCTCTACCTTAGTATTAAGTAGCCAGTCTTCTTTGCGCCATATGTATTTCACCTCCCTCTTTATGCCCTTTGTCACCACCTAAGTGTATGAGGTGAGGTCTTTTGCTTTATGCTTCATTCTTATCACCCTAGTGCAGTTTGGACTAAGTTTCTGCTTGTGATTATTAACCTTAGAAAATAGTTAAGTTTTGTCAAATGTAGATGCGGGATGGTTAGTCTGCCTCATTCACAACTGCTTTCTCAATGCTTTTATGCTACCATGTTATATTCTCCTTTTTGAGTTTTTGTGCTATGTATTTGTATATGTTATAGTTCGTAAAAATTGACCTGTATCTTACAGGATTGAGTAGCCAAAATCATTAAAATAATTTTTCGAAGAAAGAGATTGTGGTCTACTTATACATACATTGTGGCTAGCTAAGACCTCGTTTGTTTAAAAATATCATCACAGTTTGGAACTTTGATTCTCTTCCAAAATTCTGATAAACCGATTATTCTTATTCTTATTATTATTATTACTACATTGTTATATTAAAAATTACTAGTTTTTACAATTGAAGAACTCTCTCTAAATTCTGTTTTGGACATCCTGTATACCTCCATCAGTCCGTGTGAGCGTGAACAAGCTAGGTGTGTTAGTTGTTAGTATTTAATATTTAGTGCTTAGTTGTAGGAAACTTTCAATCTTACCATTTTCTAAAAACTTTGTGAACAACTTCAAAGAAAAAAAAATGTGAATATTTGTAAATTTATCACTTGAAAATTTTTCCTTTCGAAGACTGTAAACCTCACTTCTAATGCGGGCGGGGCACGAGGCTTTCGCCCTTGTTCATCAGTCACATATTACTATTCACTATTCAGTAAGAAACTCAAACAATAACACAGTAAAGTGCAGTAACTTAACCTCGATCAGAAGCAGACGATTTTATGTAATGCAATGGACAAAATTGCATCGGTCGCGATAAAAGTAGTCCGTTTTAAGTTTTAACCCCATTCGAATTTGATGAACAATTATTGAAAATGGAATAAATGATTCTCTCAATTTTGTATCTCATTGTTTATCCGATTCCATGTCATTTACACAAAAAAGAATCTAAAATATTGTGGATACAAAGCAAATTAGAGCAGCTTTGGTGAAATAATTGTATCAAGACTTGAACCATAAGGTGGGTCCTCTTTGATAGAAAATGACGAAATATATATATATATTTTTCCTATATATATATATTTTCCCTTTCTTTCACTCTTTTCACACATTTTCTTAATTGAAAATTTATTCTTGGGCAAGAAGGAAAATTTTTCCGCGCAACCCATTTTTCACATTTTTACTTCGATTCATGATAATATTATCCCAAGTTATAGGTGTGATAGTATTTTTCTCATGTTGTATATTTTTATGATCTTTAATTTTATCATCAAAATATATACAATTTAATTCATTTCCCTATCTTTCTCGTTCTATCTCTTCATTTTCTCTCTCTCTCCCTCTTTTCTTTCTTCATAATATTTTCATATATTTTTACACCAAAGACAATATGAGATAAAAAGAGCGAGGATCACTAAAATCTGATACATTTTTTCATTTTTTTCTTTTTTCCTTATTTTCTAATGATAAACTTACAAACAAAAAGAACACATTCAAAGCGTTGTAATTTAATGATATTTTTCATCTTTATGAGTATGAGGCTATCTTTATCAACGCTCCAGCACCACCGATCGTCGATCAAAACAAAACGGACTCATGCGACCATGTGAGTGAGAGGGGCTCATGTTGTATTTGCGTTTCCTCTGTGGGTGATTTCATACATAGCTACAAATTTTCACACCTTATATTATTTTATTTTATTTTAGAGACTATCATAGCTCTTATTTTAAAAAATAATAAAAATATTCATAGAAGAAATACTTCACGTCTTCATCCCTGTAATGTGATTTTGGCCTATCAAGATTGGTATTGGGCCGTTAATGGGATTTTATTTAGTTCGTCAACAAAGTCGAGAAAGTTAGACCTTCGCACCGCCCATGCTCATTACTCACTCAATTCTGCAATGGAGGAACCGCATCGCCGGAAAATCAACGACCGTCAAACCGGTGAAGCTTTCTTCCATTGTGCCGCCATCGTCATCCCTTACCTCAATTCCGCCGAGCTAGCCTCCATCTCCTCCACCTGCAAAACCTTGCACAACATCTCCACTAACGTAACTTCCCGCAGAACCTCCGACGCTTCCAGAGGTTTCGAGAAACTTTCTGTCCCGTTTCACAACCCCATCCCCGGTTATCCCCAGCCCTACTCCTACTTTCTCTACACTCCATCGCAGACCCTCCGCGCAACACCCGACTTCCGGCAGCCATGGGGCTCCGACCACGATGCTCGACCCGATCCTCCGTATCCATTTCTATTCCGCGTCGACGGCGCTGCCGGTTGCGAGTGCACGAACGGCTGCGGCGGCGATTGTTGCCCGTGCTTGAATCTAGAATGCGGTCCGAGTTGCAAGTGTGACTCGATGTGCGGCAACAGGGCGACTCAGTGCGGGGTGACTGTGAGGTTGAAGATCGTAAAAGACGATAGAAAGGGTTGGGGTCTCTATGCGGCGGAGCTAATTACCGCTGGACGGTTTATCTGCGAATACGCCGGTAAACGATCATTTTTGGTTGTGTACCGCCTCAGTTTGGGTTCATCAATCCCTAATTAGTAGGGTTTATTAAAAATTAGGGCATATATGCAGAAATGCGCCTCATCATTTTTTGAGTTCACCATCTTAATTGTAAACTTTTAGTTAATTTCTGTTATGCAATAGCTATAGCATGATCTGGAATTGATTGGTGTGAAGGTGAGGTTTTGCCGACCAAGGAAGCTAGAGAAAGGCAGCAAAACTATGATGAAACGGCGAGGATCGAGCGGCTGAGTCCGGCTCTTTTGGTGGTGAAGGAGCATCTTCCATTTGGAAACACATGTATGAGGATGAACATCGACGCTACCAGAATCGGCAACATTGCACGATTCATCAACCATTCATGTGATGGCGGGAACCTCGACACCGTGATAGTCAGGAGTTCTGGCGCCTTGCTGCCCCGCGTCTGCTTCTTTGCGGCCTCGGATATTCAGGAGGACGATGAGCTCACTTTCAGTTATGGCGACGTCGCCCTCAATGCCGATCCTCGCCCTTGTTTCTGTGGTGCCTCTTCTTGTGCCGGTATCCTACCGTCTGAACACACATGATCGCAGCCACGTGTAAACGGTATCCTGCTGTTTCACTCATCATCACTGCTTGTTGTAATGAATGGATCAATCAGTGTTGTGTTAATAAACTTGATTTTCACTAGCAATATAACAAAGTGCATGTGGAGAGCTGCATTGTGTTGTGTACAACTATATCTTTTTTCCTTCCTATCATTTATTTGCTGATGATTGGCTTCATGCGTGAAGATTGCAGAGGAGAAATGGGAGAGCCGTCGCTGCTTTGAGATGCATCCTGAACCTGAGCAGCAAACTGCAGATTCCAGACTACATCTTCGATGGAAGGTCTTTCAGCTGGATCTTTGAGTAAGCATCTGCAGCATATCCCAATCATTGTTCTCGCGGATTCACCAGAGCACGTGTTTCTAACTGCTGGATCGACTAAACTCCTCGATGAATCCTCACTTGTTATTCTCGCATTCATCTGCATAACATATTTTAAATGAAAGTATTACCAGTTGCTCAGTTTTGGTAGAATATTTTGGCTCTTTTAAACTGATATAAGCTCAGTTAACTTCATTTTACTGCATCCTTTGGTACTTTGGGAAGAAGGGAGATAACATAATGCAATTATAGTTCATGACTACCTCATCTTTTACTGCATCCTCCTCGTTCCTGGAATTTATAGGCTTCCCCGTGATGAGTTCTAGTAGAATTACTCCAAAGTCATAAATATCCAACTTATCTTGATGCTTTGCTCTGTCAATCAATACACATAAAGTCTTCATATTTGCATCAAGAAGAAGCTTATGGTTCCTAGTTTTGCACGTGAAGAAATAACTAGCAACCGGGAGTCACTAACCTTGCCCTCTTATGCTCCTTTGATCCACCAAAAAAGTTTTGGAGACTATCCTGTACAGTTGAGAAGATTTTACATTCAGTTTGTGCAAGAATCATTTGAAAACACAAATATGAGAAGTTTATTCATACCTTTTCCATATTGTCTGACAGCAGAGGCAGGTTGTAGCTGCTGATTTTCGCGACAAGGTTCTGATCCAATAGAACATCTGTTATTTTAATGTTGTTGGCAAAAACACCAGGTACAATTCCTGTATGAAGAAACTGGATACCCTTTGCTACCCCTGTAGCAGCTGCTATGCGCTGAGCCCAGGAAAGCTTCTGTCGACGCCTCTCTGTCAATTACAGTAATACCAACTGGTTGTAAGAGGAACATATACATGAAGCACATCATGACAAGAATAGCCGTCCGTGTATTTACCAGATGTCCAGCTTCTGAGAGTCCCATTGGGCACGTACGCGAAGACCAGAAACACTCTGCTTACACTAGAATCATCCATGTAGTACTCAAAGCAGTGTCCGAGAGCGCTGACCAAATGTTGGTGTCTGAGTTTTGATATCAACTCAATGTGAGGCATAAAGTTCTGAGTTGTGTAATTTCTTCTCAATTTAGGGCATCTAATTGCCACGTAAGAGCCATCTCTCAATCGACCTCTGTACATCTGAGTCCAGGTAGAGGCGGAGATCATCATCATCAATGGCGAGAGTGAGAAACATATATATGCAAGTTAAAAATTGAAATTTGAGAATTGAATCTTGACAAAAAGATGATGAACAAAGTGAATCAAATTTACCTGAGCGTGAGAAGCTTCTCCCATTAAAGTTGATGAATGAAAATTATTTGTTGCCTCCTCGAGCTCTTCCAGTGAAAAGGTCCTATAAGATGGAAGCCCGAGTCCACCTATTTTCATCGCTTGAGTTATATATCCTATAGCACCAATAACATCAAATTCAAACTGTCAAATTAGCCCATTAATCTCTACATTTGTTCACAACCATTTGGCAATGCTTTTCTTGCCATTTAACGATAAACACCTGCACTAATCTTAAAGCTCAATAACAAAAACTAACGACTCTATATCATGAAGCTCATTCCCATCATCAAGTACAGATATGTTTCCATTATTCAATATGCTATATTAGCATTTCATTAAAGAAATTTACTGCCTACATGCATTTTGAATGCTCAATGACCAATGTCACATTCCTTAAACTAAGATCAAAATAGGTGAGCAGCACGACACAGGATCACTTCAAGTTTTAATGAGCAGAAACTTACTTGCATCTTTAAGTATCTTTGAGGTGTAGCATGTTGATGCATTGTCTTCTGAGAATCTAGTTTGAGATTTCTGTGCTGATCTTTTGGCAAGAAAATTCTTGACGAGCAAGTAAAAGGCGCTGACCAAAACTATTCCCACAGCAACTCCACCGCATATGCTTAAGGCAAGAATTACTTTGGAAGCTTGCTTTTGCTTATGAGAATGAGGTAGTATTCCCACAGCTAGAGCCTCGTTCTTACAGAAGGAAATCGGCTGCTGATTCTCATCTCCGGTTGCCAAACAGTTTTCAGCATACAGCGCCACTCTTTTACCCGAATCAGACAATAGGCAGCGGGGCAGTTTTCCAGTCAACAGATTGGCAGTGAAGTTCACATAATAGAGATCATCATTGCATGGCAGACTTTCAGAAAGCATTCCTGTCAATTTGTTTTCTGCAATATTTACATAAGCAATCGATGGAAGAGATAACACAGACACTGGAAACGGCCCCACGAATCTGTTGAGAGAAATATCCAACAACTTGAGATGATTATAGGATTGAACTTTCTCCGGGATGCCAAAGGAGAACCTGTTGTTCCTCAGCACAATGCTTTCGACCTTTTGGCCTACTATTGGAAATCGAGGACCAAGAGCATTGTTTTCCAACTTGATCACTTGAAGATTAGTCAGGCTGCTAAGATCAGGCACATCACCTGAGAAATTGTTGTTAGACAGCACGAGAACCCTGAGGGTTTCCAAATCTCCCAGTGAATGAGGCAAAGATCCATGCAGAGAATTGTTTCTCACATTCAAAACGGCCAGAGCTGAGAGTGAGCCGAGGCTATCTGGAAGCCTACCGGTGAAGTTATTGCTGTCGAGTATGAGAGTTTGAAGGTGTTGGAGTGATGAAATCATCGGTGGTATTTGGCCTTGGAAGAAATTTGAAGTCAAGTTCACTATTTCTAGGGAGGATAGGCGCATGAACTTGCTAGGCAGAGGCCCCCATAGACCTAGAGAGACCAACGTGAGGACCTTCAAACCCGGGAGCCTCACAAGCGTGCCAACAAAGGAATCAATCGAGAAATTCATAGGTAATCTTGGAGCCCCTAAATCCCCCACAATGTGCAGCTGAGTTATGGTTTTATCATAGCAAACGACAGTGAGAGTCGCGGTTGGTTCACTATTGCAGAAATCCATGCCATTTTTCCAGCTACTCAGGAAAGGTGGAGAATTTAGAAGGTCTTTAATTCTCAAAAGAGTTTGCACATATGATGATCCCAGATGCTCTTTACAAGAGACTGAAACCAACATGACAAGCAAAAATGGGACTGCTGATCGATATAATGGAATTGCCATCAGCTCTTCCTGGTCAAGAAAATTCAAAGCATCATAAATGACAGACGGGAAAAGAGACTCATCGAAGAAGTAGAGTAAAATGGGCTATAAATTTGGAGATTATCCCTCCAACTCTCATTAGCATTGCAAACAAACAAAGGAACTCTGAGGTGCAGATTGGAGAGAATAGCCTCACTAAAAAGCAGCAAAATTTAGTGTACAGACACTTAGTTATTTGAAAATGATCTGCATTTTACTAAAGATATGCTTGAACTTATGTTAAATCCTTTCCATTTCATTAAAAATTAAAGAGGTGTATGTTATTTCCATCCATTTAACAAACTATTTGCTCCCCCCCCCCCCAAAAAAAAAAAAAACATAAAAAGCAAACTAGAATGAAGAACATGAAAACTGTATTTGAAGTAATACATACCTTACTTAGCAAATGAATCAAGTTTCTTGTGAACCTATATGAGCAAAATTACTCACCATCATTAACTTTAATTAATTCAAACACTCACTCCCTCACAATATTTCCCACAAATGAAGCAACCAGCCACAAACCATAAATGAGGTGATGCTGAACTACTAACTACTTACCTTCAAATTAAGCAACCATAAACTTCAAACACAGCCCTCATTTCACTTCAGTGAAACTCTGACCATAAAGACTAGCTATAAATGCTGCTGTTTCCCTTCCTGCAAAAAAACTTCCTAAAAAAGGAATAAAAAAAAATAACTTCAAGAATTGGGTCCTCAAGAAGTAGTGCCTAAATAATTTTTTTTTTTCAGAGGAGGAGGAGTGATGATCAGAAATTATTAAGAATAAAGGAGTTTAGCATGCATAGAATAAAACAGGGGTTTCATCAAAACACCTCATTTATCACTTTGATAAACCGACAATTTTCTTTTGGTGAAATCTCTCTTTATGAGCTTTATTCCACAACTGCATTAGTGCTTTTTGAGCTCCATTTGATGGACTGAACAACCAAAGAAAAAAGAAAAGCAGAAACCACCCAAAAAAGAAAGAGAGATTCTTGTTGCAGATTTGAAGAGGAGTCTTTTATTTTATTTGTGTGTTAGTGGTGAGAGCAGTGCGAGTTCGTCATCTACTACAATACATGCACTTTTTTCTGGTATTAAATGGCCATCAGATTTAACGGTGATGTTTTGGTAGTTTGCTAAAACTTGCACTGCCCCTAAATTTATCAATATATAACCACAAATTTGTGACTTAATGGGCACCTATTATTCAAGATTATTTTAGATAAATAAAAATAGAATAGGCTGATTATTATTTAAGAAAATTTTGAAAATATCTTAAATTCTTGATTATTCTACAATTCGAAATCACTTATTCATATAGTATCTTTTAATTGAAAAGGGTAGCATTGCAGAAATCATTATAAACTTATTAGTTGAAATATTTACTTTTATTTTTGTTTTTGTTTATTTCCATAATATCTTCCTAATTTATTTTTAAAAATAATTTAATATTATCCTTATAATCTTCGCTTTTCCTGGAATCCCTTCTCCACTGATATTAATTCAATTATTTTTTGTTAAAATCCGTGTTGATTTACCTTTAAAAAATGTTTCATGAATGGAGGGAGTGTCACAATGTCCATAATCTTTTCAACAAAATATAAAATTTAAAAAGTTATCTCAAATTATATAAATAATTAAGGACTGAAGATATCCTAATTTTTTCACTTAATTACTATATTAACAATGAGGGTCAAACCGCCTAATCCCTACTTTATAAGTTTTAATGTACAAAAATAAGGAATTAAAGTAGTTAATATTTTGCATCTAAAATTTGAAAAGTTTTAACTTTAAAAACAAAATTGTAATATATAGAAAGAAAAATAGGAATATTGTAGGTTTGTAAAAATTTGATGTTTATCTTGTGTTGGGAAGAGAATTTGTGTGATGAACAAAAATAAATTGATTTCACATAGTTAAAAGTACAAAAAATGAAGGAATATTATTGAATTAAATGAGTTTGTGGGATTTCGTTTTCAGAGTCCCCGTCAGCAGTTTGGCGTTTGGCTTTTGTTGTGTGGGGACCCAACCCGCCTGTGGACGGACCTCTTTCTTCTTCCTCAGTTTTCCTTTCCGCTTTTTCACTTTTTTTTCCAACTATTTAATTTATTTCATTTATTTATAATTGGAAAGTAGAAAAAAGAACAGCCAACGTGCTGCAGGTGCAGAATTATTGAGAAACAACAGTACTATGTTGGAAATGTGAGAGTGGATGAAGGATAATTTAAAAAAAAAAATAGAAAAGTTTCCTCCAAGTTTTTTACCCATTTAAAGGGCCTTGCTAAGTTTATAAAATGTCTCTGTCACAAATTTTTATTTTTGAGATTTCACCTGTTGAAAAAGGTTTGTAAAACATATACAGATATTTTCTTTTTTTGGTCTTGGCTAAAATAACCAATCACTTTCCGATATTTATCTAGCCCAAACAAATGAAATACAACCTATATGTATATATATATTTGTATCATATATGTTATGTAATATCTTTCAGATTTCATCTCAATATGCAGACAAGGGTCAATTAATTTTTTTTATTTCCTTCCCTTTAAATGGGACAAATAAATATTAGTACCTTCTTTCAAAAAAAAGAAAAATTAGTATGGCTCCTGACTTGCAAGTTACAAAAGAAGGTGATGGCGAAAGAGGTGATATTAATGTCGGTTGTCGCTAGTAATTAGTAAAGAATTAGTGATGGCGACTGAACCAGAAAGTGTAATAATGCACTGAAAAAGAGGATTAAAGATGTAGTTAATTTTTTTTTAATAATGGTTGAATATTGGACTTAGACTATTTATAATGTAGCTTGGACCATAGTATAGTATTTTTAAAATGGGGGCTCATCTAAGAGCCTAGATCGTAATGGACTATAATAGGGTCAACTCCATCTAGTTGATTCAACCCATGACAAAATGGCCAAATTGCTTTAAAATTCAAATCCTCTACTTTTTTCGCAGATAAAAAGATGAAATAAAAATTCACACACATACTAGGAATGCTAGATGTGGTATAAAATTTGTTCCATATTAGGACTGGATCATGCTTGAAATTAATAATATTGTCATTAAAAAATTTGCCCCAATTTTCTTTTTAGGTTGTCCCCAAAAAATTTGTCACATTCTTTTTA
Organism: Salvia miltiorrhiza; assembly: GCF_028751815.1. Classification (NCBI taxonomy): domain Eukaryota; kingdom Viridiplantae; phylum Streptophyta; class Magnoliopsida; order Lamiales; family Lamiaceae; genus Salvia; species Salvia miltiorrhiza. The sequence goes on along the minus strand of NC_080394.1, from coordinate 29,372,499 downwards.
TTTTTTATTTTCGTACGTGACCCACCATTAAGTTTACAATTACAACCCTTAAGACACTATTTTTGCACTTGATCCCACCATCAAATTATTTTTTTTTATCAATTTTTATTAAAATTAGTGTCATTCCCTTTGAGGCAAACTTTTGAGGAACAGAGAAAATATAAGTTTTGAAAAAATAAATGTATTATATGGTGGGAAGGTAATTTCATATTAACTTTCCAAAAGACAGATATATTTCAGACAAAACTAAAGATTTCTACGATCTATTATATTAAAATGTCAAGATATAATATCCTTCTTTATCGGGCATGTGATAGTCTTCAAGATAGAACAGAATCCCGGGAAATCAGGGTTGTGGGGCTGTAACAGCGCTGCTATCGATGGAATTTGGTTGGATTTGATTTAATCTTCCGGCCTTCAAGGGATGCATATTTTTGTCTTCATCAAATTCTATATTTACTAAAGATTAAAATTTATTTATCACCCTTCTTTAATTTTTTTTTTAATATATCTAATTTTTAATTCTTTTTTATTTTCATTTTCAACTTTTTTTTTTACATTTTCATAATATCAACTTTTATTATTATGAATTTTTCTTTTTTCTTTTTTACCAATATTTAGCTCAAATATATTCAGTTAAAATTATTTTTATTATATTTATAAATAAAATAATTGAGTTTGTTTCAATTTTATATAAATATGAAAATACAAAAATATTTTCCGTGCATTTCACGAGGTGCAACTGCTAGTTATATTAATATAAATCTTAGTTAGACATTGAGTTCACATTAATTGTAAAACTAGTCCGTCCTCCCGTGCGATGCACGGATCGAGACTATTTTATAATTAAAAATAAATTATGTAATGGCAAAATTTTACCATTTATGAGTTAAATTAATTTAGAATTAAAAAAATCTATTTATTTAAATATTATTTTATTTGAATTGCAATGACAATAACACAAATTTAGATTATCTTATATATATATATATATATATATATATATATATATACACACACACACACACACACATACATATACATATTACAATATGTTGGGAACCCCATGGAATATCGTGTCTTGTTTTGATGATACCAAAATCCTTAGGTTTAATATGTAATAGACTAGAACAGTTTGAACTCAAGTGTTAGAGTTCGTTTCTAGTTTAGTTTGCAGTTCTGAAGACTGAAGACTGAAGAACGAAGGACTGGAGACTGAAGACTAAAGTTACCAACTAAAGTATCAGTTGAAGAATCAGTTCGGAATTGATTACTTAATGTGTGCCCCGTGGACTCAGCGGACTGATACTAAAGTCAAGTATCAGTTAAACATTCTTCCTCGGACTGAACTCCCAACGTTCAAAGGAAGTCACGTGCTCACATAGTACAGCCGCATTAAATGCAGAGATCTCAGGATCATCCCTCTCTGCAGAGGTCATTTCTATTTGGTGGCTACTTTATCAGAGACGTCGCATCTCCTGCTCTTCAACATAGCCGTTCCCACCAAATAAGGAACCTCGAAGATTGAAGCCTCAGCCCAAATTCAAAAAGCTCTCCAACGGAAGAAATCTTGAAGACGTTCTCCGCCAACGGATCTATTCAGGATCTCTCCTATAAGTAGTGCTCGAGGATCACTTCAATCTTCACCGATTCAACGACATAAGCTGAATCTCTGCCAAAATTGCTACTCAGCCCAAAGCTTATCCTCCCCAAAGCTTGAATCGAAGAAGAGAATTTCAAAGCCAAAATCAGTCACTGCTGATTACACACATTCTCTTAGACCTTAGGCAAATATCTGTTTACCCAGAAGCCTAGGTCAAACTTGCTCCAAAGAACTTGTTCTTTGAAGTTTAGTTGGCAAGTTTTTCAAACCTCCTTTCGAGAGATAGAATCGAGTGTTTGAGTGGTAAAAGAGTTCAGGAAGGTACTCTGACCCCGTGAGATCCTAGTGCAAGGTCGTGCTAGGAGTGAGAAATCCAACGCGAGTGAAGTGTTGGTACTGAAGAGTAGAATCTTCAGTGGAACGGTTGTGTGCACCCGACAAGCACACGGTTCGGTTTGCAGTGCACCAGTTAAGCACTTGCGGAGTGGATTGTTGGTCTGATCAACCGACCGTGGATGTAGGAAAGTGTTTTCCGAACTACGTAAAAGTCTCTGTGTTATTTACAGCTGTCAGTTTTACATTCTTACTTGTGTTGTTACTTTTGATAAACTGAATACTGAATAACTACAAAGGGAAACCTAAGACTAACAACGTGCTCAATCGAGGCTATTACGAAACAAAGTTATTTCCGCCGCGTATGATATCAGTCTGACTGATCTATCCTCTGATAGTCAGGAAGATTTATATCATCTATGTTTTATCAAACTCGACTGAAGCCTCTACGTGCATCAGTTAAGTTCTAGTAACTTAACTGATAACTCCTTACTGAAGAGTCTTTCAGTATCAGTCGTCGACCCTGTTTGGTCAAAACTCATTTATGTTAACATGTGTCTTAGTTTGCTTGTAAAGTTTCGTTTTGATCTCTATCTTGATATCCCTATGTTTTTAGAGGAAAGAAAAATAGCCCATAGGTGTATTCTCTCTCCCCCATACACGTATTCGAGACCCTCCGGACCTAACAGAATAGTCATCTATTTTATTTGTAACTAACAATAAAATAATTACTATATCATTTAATTACTTCAACTCTACATCAAACTTTAGCGTGCCTGTGAAAATGTTAAATAAAAACTAATAAATGTAAAGTATATTTAAAATTGCATTTTAAATATATATAAATGTCAATCCAATATTAAGTTTAACTGAGAATATATAAGAAAATATGTTTGTAATACACAAATATAATTACAAATCAAATAAATTGAAACTATATAAGTAATTATATTTCTTATATATATATATATATATATATATAACTAATATTCATCCACAAATTTATATTAAAATTATTACAAATTCAATTTTTTTTAAATTATTATTCAAATTAAATGATTCTAAAATGAATGTATAAATCTCATTTTCCTTAATTGCATTAAAAATTGTTCTAACTAAAAACTTCATAAATAAAAGTGCAAAAACTGATATATAACAAAAATATAGAAAGAGAAGTAAAATTAATGTAAAAAAGTAAAGAAAATAGGAAAAAAAAAACCAAATATTCCACGAAGATGAGTGACACAGATTTTTAAATTTGATCATCACTTGATTATGGTTGTAAATCCAATTCAAATTAATATTAAATTATGATATTTAATTTGATATTCATAATTATTCAATTAAATATTTAAGTATACATACATAGTATATATAATTTTATATTCATAATTATAAAAATATTCAATTTTATATTTAAATAGAGGCCCAAAACAATTTTTTTTGTTTAAAAGCCCAATTCCTTTTTATAGTTTTAACACAGTCCCTTTCGTCTCCCTCCCTCATATCCCTATCTTCTCCAGAACTCCAAACTTCTGCATCTACCCCTTTCCTCAAATGCGGCAGTTTGCCTCCATCTTATCTCTAAAAATTCCTAAACCTTCCCCCTAAACAAATCCGGCATAATTGCTAGCAACACATGCCCGCCATTGTCTCATCGCCACGAACGATTGGTCAAACAACAACAACCAACTGGACCATCGCCGTCGCCGTCCTCCCATCTCTTAGCCTAGCAGCAAATCCATTCGTTCCCCACCTCCTCTATCTCCTTTTATAATTCTTGTTCTCTTTCTACCTAATTTACCCATAAAATCGAATAAAAAATTCGAATAATTTCGAATGATTCATATACCATTTCGAACAATGATTTGGTGTTTCGAATAGTATTTTCTCACGTTTCTATTCGGTGTTTCGCTCCCAAATTTGGTCTCGTATTCTTCTTCTTCCCTGATTCTTCTCTTCTTAATTCGGCTGATTTACGATTTTTGAGTGCATTTTTTGTGCTCGTCTCTCATTTATGTATACTCATATTTTTCTTTTTTGGTACGGGAGAAATTAGATTTGGAAGAGTCGAAGAGAAAACTGCTTATTGATAAGAAAAAATGTGCTTTTTTTTTTTTTTTTTTTTTTTTTTTCTGGTCATAGAGAACTTAGATTTGGAAGAGAGAGAGAAAACTACCTATTGGTTAAAAAAAGAGCACACGTTTATTCAAACGCCCAAAAATTCTGGAAGAAAGAAAACCGTAAAAGAAAATAGTAGAAGGAATTTGGCGGGAAAATATTACCGTTAAACTCCTCTTTTATATTATATATAGATTGAGTGGCAACTTTGTGAATAGAATAACATTTAAAGGTATATTTGTATGTTATATTTTCTCTCTTTTTTCTATTCCCTGCAATTTTATTTTTCTTCAAAACATATGTAACAAACAGAGTTAATAAAACTAATAAATAAGTCAGTAAAAATCTATGAACAAATCAATTATAACATACGAATAATCGTATTAAATTAATGTGGTAAAATTTCGCCAACTTCATAATTTGAACCCATAATCAGAGATTGTTGTGCGTTTTATTACCTTACTCGTTAATCTCAATTCACATTATTATATTACTATTGTATTCCATTTGTTCACCGAAAATATGATGTGATTTGAAGGGCACAAGTTTTAATAAAAAAGATTGGGAGACATGTATAAAATAAAAAAAACGACTCACCAAAATTGATTTGTTAGATAATTAACACTTCATCTGTCTGCATTAGAATAACACTTTGGCTGGACGCGTGTATTAATACAAAAGTTAGTTGATGTATTTTTAATATATAAAATGAGTGGTTGAGGTTCAATTAAATGTGGGTTAAAGTTGTTTTTTTTTTTTTTTTTTGTAGATAACAGTATATAAATAGAAAAAAAATACATAAATATACTTTTGTTATAATATTGTCATTATTTTATAATACAAATATACACCATTTATTGCAAATATTGCGTAACTCTATACTAAAATAGTAATTATATGTTAAAGATATAAGTTATCACTTGTTTATGTTATGAGATTAATTAAAGATAAAAATAAAACTAAAAATATATTATGTGTAAATATATACAAGTAAAAATATATTTAAAAAATTAAATATATGCCTTTAAGTTATTTAAAATATTCAAATGATAAAATCTGATAATATTATGCGTGTATATATATATAAAGATGTATATCAATGAATTTACATGTATACATAAAAAAGAATTTCACAACCAATTTAAGTAGTTATTTGTTTATGTAGTCGAAACGTATTTGTCGAATTTTATCTTGAGTTGATTCTCGATTGAAAAGGATAATGACTTAAATTATATATATATATATATATATATAATTATATATATATATATATATATATATATAGGGATCCATGGAGAATTAGCCTATAGTATAGAATAGAGAATAAATATTGACCGTGTGATTAAGTGGATCTAGCGGTTCCAATTAATTCAGATCACCAATATTTTAATCGAATAACATTACTAAAAAACCATTAAAAAATAAGAAAGGGGTAAATGAGAGATTTACCCATAAGGTAAATCTGGAAAGATCCGAAGCAAACCGAAAATCACTCCCCCACTTCCTATTCGGAAGAAACTGAATCGATTAGGGCTCAGAGATTCCATCGCCGCAAAATTTCTGTACTTTATCCAAGAAGATTGAAGAACAACTGGTTTTTGGGTTTCTCTTCGAAAAATTCTTGTCCAAATTCGAATAGAGCAACTCTTGATTTTTTCGAAGAAGATTGAAGGACGACCATCCGGTGATCGCAGAAGACCGAAGAACCACGAAATTTTCACACAGGGCTGAAGAACGTCGATCTTACTGTGTAAATGTAAGTCTTAGTTGTAATCTCGCTATATCATTTTTCATTCGGAATTTAAAAACACGAAATCTTCATTTATAGTTACATTTTTTACAGATATGTAATTTTTAAGGATTTTACTGTTTCCCAGAAAAAATCTAGCATAATCTAAGAATATTCCACCAAAAAAACATCGAAATAATTTTTCCGAATGTTCGAAAGAGATTGTGAAAAGTATTTATTCTGTGGAAATTAGGGCTTTGGGGGTCCGAATCGAAAAATTATTAGATTGTGAAAAGTATTTTTCGATCTAAAGATTCAGTTTTTTAGAATTATTAGCTTTGAATATATTGAAATCAATATTCATCAAATTTTTACTTTTGTTCATAAATCAATCATAATTGTTCGGTTCATATGATATTTGGTGATTGAGTATATCTTATTATGAAATCTTATGAAATTGCTTTAACTGGTTCATTCTAAAATGAATAATGATTGTTTGGTTTGTATTATTTTCAGAATATAATGTAACTTATTCAATTATAATGATGGTTTATTCTTGTACAGGAGATACCGGAGATACAAACAAGTGTTTTGAAAGTTTATTGCTGTGAAAAGGTAATGTTTTCACCAATATTGTTTAGGATCTGTAAAGTTTTATGGTGGTTTTCGATTTTTAGGGCTATTCATTGAATACAGTACCTTCCTACTTTTATCTCCATATATGTGAATGCACCAATGCAGTCTCTTAGTGAAAAACCACGCCTGAATACAACAAATAATTTCGTGTTCGATGCATCTTATTCAAGAAATTAAAATAATTGTTCACAAATCTGATAATGTCTGTTCAATTATAATGAATAAATAATTGCGTATTTCTTGTTCAATGAATTTTTGTATTATGTTCAGCTTTACATAAGTGGTGTTCAGTAAATTACAGCATGCTATTCAAAATGTTTTTCAGAAAGTTATGTCAAATTCGGTGCGTGGTTATTAGGAAATATTACATCACTTGTTAACATAATTGGTAAAGTTTTTTCTTTTGTGATGGATAAAGCAATTAGTATTCCGTATTCAACACCATATTTTATCTTGTTCTGCATTCAATTAGTTTTTGTAGTAAAAAAGTAATGAGATTAGTGATTCCCTACTTTAATTTCTTTGACATTAATGCTATTTTTTCTTCGAAGCAATATACATATATCCTTTCTTCGCTCCAATATATCTTTAGTTTTTATTCGAAGCTCCTAGTTATACTGACCTTTCAGCATTCCGGGAGTCAAGTCATGAAGAAGTAGATGTGAGTTGCAAAAGCAGTTGTTCATCATATCTAATTTCAAGCCAGGATGACATTTCTCTGGCTCCTTTTCTCTGGCTCCTTGCACTTCAACATGGACCCCAAACAACAAAGGGGATTTTTGTTGCTGCAGTTTAATGGCTCGATTTTTTTTCTTTATTTAGTTCAATATTACAATTGATGTATTCGTTTGATTCTGTAACACCAATATTCATTGAGAAATTGTTATTCGTTCATTCAAAAATTGTTATTATTCATTACATATTATATTCATGAATTTTTAGTAATCACAATTTATAATTAGGAGATACATTATTCACCAAACTATTTTTAAAAAATAATATGATTTATAAAAAAAGTGATTAACATGAATCTTTTTGCATAAGCTTTAAAAAATTATGAATATTCTAGTGAAAAAGTTTGATTATTGATATTTGATTGAGAATTGTAAAAATATTTAACATAACTTTTTTTCGAATAAACGTAAAAAAGTTATGAACATCTAAATAAAATATTCGAATTTTTCTTGCTGACATAAAATATCTAACATAAAACATTTCGAATAAGTAAAGAAAAATTCCGAACATCTAAATAAAATATTCGAATTCCCTTGTTAACGTAAAATATTTAACATTGAACTTTTCGAACAAACGTAACAAAATTACGAACATCTAAATAAAAAATTCGAATTCCCTTGTTGATGTAAAATATTTAACATTGAACTTTTCGAACAAACGTAACAAAATTACGAACATCTAAATAAAATATTCGATTTTTTCTTGCTGACATAAAATATTTAATATAAAACATTTCAAATATGCCTAAAAAAATTGTGAACATCTAAATAAAATATATTATACAGATTATGAAAATATTAACATTTTTTTTGCTGAAAGAATGAAAATATTAACATGAAAATATATTATGTGCACAACAGACACAATTTAATATAAAAGAGATGTAAAGATATGGATGCATAAAATATCTTACAAAAAGTAAGTAGATAATGACAGATCTTCAAATAATAATAATAATAATAATAATAATAATAATAATAATAATAATAATAATAATAATAATAATAAAAGATCTTCAAATTGATGTAAGTCTGCGTATAGTTCTTAGTTTTGTTCTCTGACTATAAAGATGACAATACCTTATACGAATTAACACAAAAAAGATTTAATGATATGATTACTAATTAAAAAAGGAAAAAAAGTCAATATATGGAATAAAAGATACACACTACATCGGATTCGAAAAAATAGATATATGAAACTGATTTCCTATCTAAATGACGGTTACACAATAAAAAACGAAATTACATGCTTAACCTTACGACATTAAAATAAAGTTTGAAGACGGGATTAATCTAAACCGCAAGATCTACTAAATCTAACGCATCATATCAATTCTCCATTCTTAAAAATAAATGCATTCTCCATGGATCCATTCTCTCTCTCTCTCTCTATATATATATATATATATATATATATATAGGGAAGGGATCAAAAAAGAAAGCTAAATGTAAAGAGAATGAAGAATGAATCTTGAGCATTAAAATAAATCAATCTAACGGATCATGTTTTTTTGGATATTAAGTTATTTTTTAATTGAAAAAGGTTAATATAGTAATCCTCCTTTATTGTAACCGATTATGTCTATATTTAAGTCATACATAATCTATTTATTTTTGGGAAGATATGGTACATATCTATCTTTAAGGTAATACAATAAATATTAATATTTTTGTTCCTGAATTGACGTGTTACTGCAATTTTAGAATGATTAATTTTCTATTTTTTTTTTCTTTTTTGGCTGGGTTCATTTGTTCGTAGTATTTGTTTTTGTATTTCAAAAATTATTTTTTAAATGCAGTGAACATATCTTGCAATTGTAGACAAATATAATTAAGAAATCAAATATTTTATTTAAATGTTCATTAATTTTATTTCTTTTTTAGATTAAATAATGTGCAATTACGATATTATTTCAACAAATAATTAGATATGTAATGAATTTTTGTATTTATTCATTATATTTGTATTATTTAACTAATGTGCAATCACGACATTTTTTAGTAATTCATGTAGCATTTTATTTTTTTCATTATTTCAAAACATGTACATATTAATTTGGTTCTTTGTGTGATAATAAATAATTATATTGTATTTGAATATTGTTCAAAACGTACCAAATAAGAATTATATTTTTGTGAATAAGGATACTAATTTGATGAATAACGTAACTGTTACTCATAAATTATGAATAAGAAAAATATTAGTTGAATATATCGTTTTTGAATAAAAACCATATGTATCTGAATAAGGATAATAGCTTGCTGAATAATTTATATGATACTCATAAATTATGAATAAGGAAACTATTTTGTTGAATAAAGTAGCATTTTTCATGAATAATCGTATCTTAATTTTGTTCAAGATTTATCGAATAAAAATCATATTTATGTGAATAAGGAATAAAGTTTGCTGAATAATTTATATGATACTCATAAATTGTGAATAAGGAAACTATATTGTTAAATAAAGTAGCATTTTTCATGAATAATCGTATCTGAATTTTGTCATTTTGGTCAATAATTCGGTGAATATGGTCATTTTGATCACTATATTATTATGTGTATAATTTTAAAATATGATTCGATATCCGAATGAAATAGGCAACATTAATGAATAATATCAATAATTCAATGAATAAAATAAGAATTAGTTTCAATGTGTAAGCTAATATGTGATTCATATTTCATATTTAATGAATATGTCATTATAAGATGTCGAATAATAATACAAATATTCTAAATAAAAACAATTTTTTTTATACAAATATACAATAATTTAAAGCAATTCACTATTCATATTAAACAAATATGTCACTATAAGATGTCGAATAACAATACAATTTTTCTGAACAAACATAAATGACATAGAAATCCAACACTTCATCTTAATTCTATTGAGCTGTATTTTTTTCCCTCTCTTAATGCTCTTCATCCAAGAGTAAATCCAATTCTTGCTTGGTGACCTCTGTGATGTCTGCTTCTCCCTGGATTCCTTAATCACCTCCACAATTGTATAGCGGGAGCTTCAAGTCAAATTTAACATTCTGAATACGATACACTTATTGTGAATAAGCTAGTATTATATTTGAATAATTTAATTTTACAACCAAATAACATTTAAATAAAAAATAATTATTTAATCATAGATGGTTTTACAATTTCGTCAATATTTAATTCACAATCATATTAAAATAAGAAATAATTTCTGCACCAAGAGTCTAAAATGGCACAAACAGTAAAATCAATAAGAGTAAAATATATCTACAGTAAGAGCAACTCGCAATCAAATTCTAAAATACAGCAAACATATGAATAATATACCACCACATAATGAATAACCATAATTTTTAAATGAATAAACTTGTTGGGAACATCAATTAATTCGTTTATTTTATCCAAGCATATTGAGAATAAATAATGTAAAATAAAGTAGCGAAAGATGTGTTTTGTTTCTTCATAAAGTTACAGCAAACTCCACATTTATGTTAGCAAAACTTCAGCAGTTCCCAATCAAAATATCAGTAAAACCAAAATTTTACAATTCCCATTTTATATATATAAGATTTAGCAGAAAATTCAAAAGAGAGAAGATATGAATAGCAGAAGACATATATTCATTCAAAAAATAAAATATTCAGTAAAACATTCTTAAGAATCGCAGACTTACTAAAGAGAACGTCTTTGTGGATACACCTCTACTCGCTAATCTTCGACTAACTATAGATTCGTCAGACGGAGAAGATATCGGTGACCAGAGCGACGGTCCGATCTACTGGGTTGCACTGCACCGACGAGAGAGTGGCGGACGCTGCCATTCACCGCTGTTATCGACGGCGAGAGGGGATGCGGCAAGTTGTGGCAGACCCGCCGAACAGGGAGAAGGAATTGGGGAGGCGGCGCGGTGGCGATTGTAAAACTTGCTGATGAATCGGCGTATCACTTTCGCCGGCCAAACCATATAAAATAAACTATAAAACTTACGTTGTATTGTCGCCGGAAAAATGGCCAAATTCGACGCTGCAATTAGAGTTGAATCGCCGCCTGGTGTAGGGTTTTCTGAAGAGCCAAGTGGTTGTGCGGAAGACGTGGGTTGAGGGGGAGTAATTTCAATTTTTACTAGCGTTAATTTAGGAATGACAGTTCACCAAATAGAGAAATTGACTACTCTACCCCTACACGATTTTTTTATTGCTGTTTTGGTTATTCAGAAGAAAAAAAAGGGGAGATTAATAATTAATTACCTTCAATCTTGACCATTAATCTGTTCAGATTCAATGGTTAAGATTAATTCCTTATTCTCTATACTAAGGGAATTCCTTGTGGATCCCTACCCTAAATAGATATATGAAACTGATTTCCTATCTAAATGACGGTTACACAATAAAAAACGAAATTACATGCTTAACCTTACGACATTAAAATAAAGTTTGAAGACGGGATTAATCTAAACCGCAAGATCTACTAAATCTAACGCATCATATCAATTCTCCATTCTTAAAAATAAATGCATTCTCCATGGATCCATTCTCTCTCTCTCTCTCTCTCTCTCTCTCTATATATATATATATATATATATATATATATATATATATTGTGTGTATATATATGTATATATGTTTAAATATTTTAATTACACACTTTTAATTTTAAATACTATTATTTCAATAATTTAAAGAAACTAGTTAACTATACTTAATATTCATATATGTATCTAAAGTGATTATGAAATTTTATTTAAATACATATAGTATACTTATATTTTTTGATATATTTATGATAAAATCATATTTTTTATATGATAACTAAATAAATACTCCTTCCGTCCCGCCGAGCTTGAGGCATTTCTTTTGGGCATGAGAATTAAGAAGTTGTAAATTTGTGTTTTAAGTGTGTAGTATAAAATTGATAAAGTAAGAGAGAAAATATAATAAAGTGATAAAGTAGGAGAAGGAAGATAATAAGGGGTGCAATTAGTCTTGTAAATTAGTGCTTTATATTACCTAACTAGTACGCCCGCCCGTGCGATGCACGGCGAGTATCGAAATTAAATGAAATATTTAAATAAATAAATATAAATATTAAATAGAATTAAAATATAAGTAAATGTAAATTTATTTTAAAAAATACTAATAAGTCACATCAATTACTCAATAAAACCCACCCTGAATTCGAAAACGTAAATTTTAAACTTTTACTATAAAGTGCAATGATAATGATAATTATAGTTATTAAATAATTAAATAAATTAAAATATTAAATTTATTTCCAAGTATATATTCACCATTCCTTAGATTATCTCCAACCATATAATTACATCAAACTCAATTTTATTTTAGATTATATGTCACTTTCTATATTAATTATTTAATTATATTCTTAATAAACAAAAAAATATTAAATTTATTACAACACTAAGAAAATATAATACTCCCTCCGTCCCGCCCAAGATGCTACATATTCCTTTTTGGGCCGTCCCAACGAAGATGCTACATTTCTATATTTGGCAAAAATAAGCAATTTTAAACACTTAATTAACACTAATTAAGTATTTTTTTTATTACATTCTCTCTCCTACTTTATCACTTTATTATCTTCTCTTTCTTACTTTATCATTTTCTCTCTCCTACTTTATCACTTTATTACCTTCTTTTTCTTACTTTATCACTTTCTCTCTCCTACTTTATCACTTTATTATTACACACTTAAAACATTAATCTACAACTCCTTAAATCCCGTGCCGAAAGGTAAATGTAGCGTCTTGGCCGGGACGGAGGGAGTACATTATAGATGGAGTGGAATGATGAAAGGTTACATAAATTCAAAACAAATTTATTTAAAGAATTAATTTGACCCAAAAAGAAAAGCAAAGCAAAGCGCAGTAAAACTATGCTCCCCCACCGCCTCCAACAATTCCCTAATTCCCTAATACCAAAGAAATTATAAAAAACTTATTAACAAACAAAAGATAGAGATTAAAGCCTAATTAATAGGCCTTTTGCACGGCAAAAAGACTTTGACTTTAATTTAAATGTATCGCCATTTTTATACCCTATGTTTCCCTCTATATTGTTTCTCTCTGCGGTCCACCGCCAATAAGCCCAACAATTAAAGAGTATAACAATTAAACTACAACAATAAAAGACCAAAAAAGGAAGACCTAATTTCAACTATTCACGCCCAAATTTTAGGCGGTGCCGGTGCCGGTGCCGCTATTCTTCATCTTCACTCTTCACACCTATTTCGCCACTCTTCATTGATCTTCTTTTCCTCAAGTCCATTTCGCGGAACTATTGCAGCCATCTCACCGCCGCACGGTTATCTCCGCTCCCTTCTTCTTTAGCAGCAACTGCAGGCACGGCACGTCTCCCTCTTTTCTCGTTCTCTCCGCCTTTCTTTCACTCTTTGTCTCTCTTGTAGCCTCGCATCTCTCTCGTCTATCACTCATCGCCGTACGTACTATCATGCCTTCTACAGCAGTAGCAACGATACCGCTCAGGCATACCATGGCTCCACCTCACGCTCAGCTCCTCCATGCGGCCTTAAAATCAGCAGCCAACACGTAATTTATGCCTTCAAACATCCTTTTTCCTTCTAATTCTCTTTCTCCATCCACGAATTTTGAATACTTAAAAGTTGTAAAAATTTAGAAGTGTATAATTTTTTCAGAAAATAAGTGCAGAGAAAATTGTGAAGTGGTAGATGAACGTTATTGGTATTTATAAATTGTAAATTTGATGCTCTATAGCAGTTTGTTACGGTTTTGAGTAGTGGGCTGCTGCTAGTGTTGCCAAGGGCCGACCGGAACCGGCGGTTCGACCCTGAACCGGCCCGCCGGTCAACGGTCAGGGCCGAACCACCAGTTATCCGGGCCGGTTAAGGTTCATAGGGTTGCCAACCCTGAACCGCCGGTCCGGCCCGCCGGTTCGGCCCTGAACCGCCGGGCCCGGCCAATTTTTTTTTTTTTTTAATTTTATATTCAAATCCTAATAATTTTAACTAAATGTAGTTTCACTATTTATAGTGTACTACACATGGTAGAAAATCCTACATTTTTCAATGTGGGATAATGTAGCTTCACTATTTATAGTGTACCACACATGGTAGAGAATCCTACATTTTTCAATGTGGGATAATGTAGCTTCACTATCTATAATGTACTACGCATTATAAAGAATCCTACATTTTTCAATGTGGGATCACTCAACCTAACTTATAAATATATAACTTATATTCATGTAATAACTTATAACTTCTAAATATATAACTTATAAATATGTAACTTATAACTTATAAGGTCTAGGGATCAATTAGTTAGTATTAGTTAGTTTACTTATTCAATTTTAAAGATTATGTAATTTGTATCCTTGTAATATTCTTTTGGTACGTAGAATAAATTCAATAAAGATATCTATTTTTATGAATTCATTTGAATTTTTGGTTCTCAATGTGTTAATTATTTTTCCTTTATTTTATTTCAATTCAATTCTCATGTAATATATTATAACTTATAACTTATAATTTATAAATATATAACTTATAACTTAGAAATATACCTGGCACCATCAATTGACATATGTATGCCTTTGATAACGTGTCTTAGTTATATACTTATATCAAACATTTGAAAACATATATTTTTTGTAATAGAGAGTCAATTGATTAATTTTATGTTACTTTTCATCGTTGATTCTTGACTCCCTTTTATGAACACTCTATAGAAAAATTAATTAATCATTAATTGAGGGCCTAAAAAAATACTAGTAATTGATTTTGATTACTAATATTTTTTTGAGGGCCTAAAAAATAATAAAATTATCCCACATTGAAAAATGTAGGATTCTCTACAATGTGTAGTACACTATAAATAGGAAGCTACATTAAGTTGAAATTATCCCACATTGAAAAATGTAGGATTCTCTACAATGTGTAGTACACTATAAATAGTGAAGCTACATTAAGTTGAAATTATCCCACATTGAAAAATGTAGGATTCTCTACAATGTGTAGTACACTATAAATAGTGAAGATACATTAAGTTGAAATTATCCCACATTGAAAAATGTAGGATTTTCTACAATGTGTAGTACACTATAAATATAGAACCTACATTTGATTAAAATTAAAATATTATTTAAGTTGAGTAATTTCAAAATTTTTCAAAAAAAAAAAAAAAAAAAAAAGAGGAAAAGCCCGAGAACCGCCGGTTTTTGGCCCGGAACCGCCGGTTTTCGGCCCGGCCCGGAACCGCCGGTTCAGGGTCCGAAAACCGGCCCTTCAAATTTTAGGCGGGCCGGTTCAGGTTCACGAATTTTTCGAACCTGAACCGCCGGTTCGGGCCCGGAACCGGCGGTTCCTGAACCGGCGGCAGCCCTAGCTGCTGCAGTTTATTTGCTAACTGGCTTAGTGGGTTGTTCATTGGTAGTCATCGAATGGAAAATTGAGAAAATATGGGGTGTGGAAAAACTGAATAAGAGAGAATAATTGTCGGTAAGTTAAACTTGAGGAATATTTTGTTAAAAAATTAACGGTAAGTTAAATGCTGTTAAACTGGTTCCCGAAAAGGAATACGACTCAAGCTCGGTGGAACGGAGAGAGTATAAAAATATTTATCGTACATTTAACATGTTCAAATACTAGTAATTATTTAATGAGGCAACAAACTTTTATCTGGCATGGTCTAAATTGATTATTATTTCGTTAAAAATGACTTGAACTATCGAAAGAACAGTACTCCATTCGTCCCACTCCAAATGTCTCATTTTCTATTTTGGATTGTTCACTCTAAATATCTCATTTCCTTTTTTTGGCAATACACTCTCTCTCTATACTTAATATTTAAACAATTTTTATCAATTCACTTTATTTACTTTATACACATTTTTTAATCTCCATGCCCAAAAGAAATGAGACAGAGTATTAGATTTCGCAATAGGAGATACAATTCTAAGTTCTAACGATCAATTTGTAACCATTTTAACGTACCTAATTTCGATATCAGTTAAATGAGATCTTATTTTGAGCGAAAATAAAACATCGGGTAATTTTAAACATAGCCCCCAATTTTCTCATTATAGCCTCTTGTTTAATAAAATAATAAAAATAATTATGATTGTACTAATATACCCTCATAGCCCCATTTAAAAATTTATAATAAATAAATAGGTTTTTAAAATTAAATTTCAAAGAACACTGCGTACAACCTCAAATTTTTTATAACCCCGTCTCATATATTTCTAAAACTTTACGAACATAATGATGGAGAAGAAGACAAATACTTTTTCTTCGTCCAGAGAGAGAGCCGCTGCGCCACCGCATTGCTGCCGGCGAGAGACAGTTGGGCTCTAGCTGCCTGCATTGTCGGAGGAAATAGTCGATCTTACCCTTCCGGGCTGTGTTCTACTTGCCGTTTCAGGGGTTTTCCTCTTTTGTCGCTATGGGTTCTTGAAAAGATTGAGGAGAGTAAGCAGTCGGAGAAGGGAGATACCACCGCCGCCGCCGCCACCGTCGTCAACGAGAGGGAATACAGATCGAGGGACGGCGGCGATGACATCATCATTATGGGTGCTGGAGTGGCGTCGCCCTCGCTTACACTCTCGGAAAGGTATCGCCTTTTTAGTGTGTGTTTCTTCTTTGAGTGGATATAGTTGGCACCTTTTACAGGTGTTAGTTTGATTTGAATTAGGAGTTTGTAGTTTATGAGATTTGGTGTTTTCAGTCCAGATTGTGTGAATGAAATCGACGCTCAGAGGGTATTCGGGTATGCTCTGTTCAAGGATTAATCAAGGAGGCTGGACTTTTGAGTTGCAAGGTGTGGAAATTGCCTCCCTGTTCACAGTTTTAACTGTCTGGTATATGAGAGTAGTTTTAATGTATTAGAGATTTACGTTTGTGGCTAATATTACCAATTTACCACCTATCTAAACTCTTTCATCATCTATTCTTGTTTTGAATCTTTCTGGAATGAAGAACAGGAAGTAAATATATATAACTTCGTAAATAGATGTTCGGTGGAAAGCTTTCTATCAAAATATTGGACGAATTTTAGAGGATGGTAAGGATCCCATTGCAGAAGGGCAGATGAAGAAACCAAGTGCTCGTATCCAAAGTTATCATCTTTTTTCAAGAAAATCACTATATACCTTGGGTACACATGATGTATTTATAGATTCTTACCACTTTTTTTTTTTTTTTTACTTTGTGAATCTTGTGAAGCTCAATTAGAAGTTGTGAATGCTTTTGTGTTGTTGAGTTGATTTGTTCAAATAATATGTTGTTCCTCTTTTAATACAGACAGAAGGCTTGAAATATTCAAATCCTTCTGCAAGATAATTTGTGGAAGTGTCTGTACCAAAGGAAAAATCTCTCATAAAATGATATAAAATCATATGCAGTGTTCAGTTCCTGTGTGTCATGACAAAAGTTGCAAAACAGGATACCAAAGAGATCACCACATGCTTATAAAATAGTTCAATATCAACTGAATTGTGCAGAAAGGATTTCCCATAATCAGTTAGATTATATCTTAGCAAGTTAGCAGTGTAATGGAGCTTGTTTATCTATAATTCTTTGGTCATATTCACGCACTTAAGTCAAAGCCACTAATGGAATCAAATTAAAATGTTTGCTTGTTTTGGGCACATTCCCAATGAGGCAAATTAAAAATATGAAAAGTAAGGGGGAAGAAAGAGATTCAATCTTCCAAAATTCCACAAAATAAATTGAAGCATTCACACAAACTTGGAGAATAAATTAACAATCAAATCGAAGAGACCAAATTCGTTGAGAACGCATAAATCGGACGAATGCAGATTCAGATCCATAGAAATGTGAATACCCAAGCCTAATCATCGTTCCTAATTTCTCAGGTTTAAGCTACACATAGCTGAAATCACCGCAGTCTCCGTTGTGTTAACGGAAATAAAAGCAAATTGTGATCACGAGCTCAGAGAAGACAGGAAATAACAGCTGCTTTCACAATAGCGAGTGGAAGCATGCCCTGCTTTGTATGCACACCTTTAAATATGTGGCTCTCTCTCTAGATAACAATATTTATAATGGAATCAAATTAAAATGTTTGCTTGTTTTGGGCACATTCCTAATGAATGCAACGAAAATTATCGTCAAACCACAATATAAACTTCATTATTTTGACAGTCTTCTTCGCAGACTTCTTCGTGTGTCTTCTGCAACCTGCGTCTCACGTTCTTTAAGTTTTGTTGGGGGCTATACTAATGAAAATATTAGGGCTGTTTATCAGTATTTTTAATATTAGATCAGAGGGCTATATAATTTTATCTGTGAAAAATTGTAGGTAAATATGTTTTCAACGCAATCTTAATAACTTATAATTTATTGCAAATTTTAAATGGGGGCTATAGGGATAAAATGGTACAATCATAATTATTTTTATTATTTTTTTAAATAAGGGGTTATAGTGAGAAAATTGGGGGCTATGTTTAAAATTACCCTAAAACATCGCATTTATAATTTTGCTTAGAACCGGCCCAGCCAAATTGGTTGGGTTAGGCCTTTTAAGCTAATAAAAATGTCAAGAACTAATCCACTCTATTCTCTACAAAAATAATGTAAACTCGACTATGCAAGAACAACAAGCAGCCTTACAAGTAGTTGCTACCGCATTTATAGTACATTTATAAATTTATTATGAGAAAATTAGGAATAACAAAAAATTCTCCCTTTAAATGCCTCCTCTTTTTTTTCATTTCCTACAAAAAATTAGGGATTTTTTTTTGTTATCCCTCATTTCCCTATGATAAATTTATCAACCAAAGAAAACACACTCTAAAAAAAAAAAAAGGATGGCAGCAAGCTTTCCTTCTTATTTGCGCAGAGAGGCTGTAATCACGACTTTTCTTTTCCATTGATCTACAAAGGGGCACAATGTATATATACAAAAAGAAACAAGATATTAAACGTGCTGCTCTATAGAAAGAAAGTGCGTGGAAATGTGTTAGGTAGAAGAAGGCTTGTTAATCTGTGGACCCATATACTCGATTCCATCCATCTCCGACTCCTTAGGGATTTCAGTTTCCCTTAGCCACTCATACCCATCTTCTTTAAGCTTCCTAAATTCTTCAGTGTCTGCAAGGAATACAAGAAAATGGAGTCAAGTCATTACCAAGGACTGTAATGAACAGCATCAGATCATACCTCTACAATAACAACTCGGTACAGTATGACCACGAACTTGTGATGCTTTTTCTACACAACTATGTGTACAAAACTAAAACCAGTATTAAGGCACGTAATCTTAGCAACATATGTGCATGATTATGTAAATAATTGTAGGTTTTTCGGGGACACACAAAATGTCATGTTGCTTGTTATCTCATTCAAGCACTATTCATTCACATAATAAAAATGAAATATTTACAAGTTAAATTCATGGTAATCAATTTATCAAAGCATATGTACTAAAAAAGAGGGAAAATCAGAGAGCAGCAATAAGATAAAACCATAATTGGAAAAACTGTAGCATCTTACCCGGTAAAGCATGAACTTCTTGGTAAAATGTACAATCACGACCGTCATCTTTAGAATATGGAGGTCCGATTACATCAAGAAAGGCACATGGTGTTATTGCAGTAAATTCATGGATATTTCCTCCTGAAGTTGGATATAATACAGAAGTGTCGCATGGGGCTGTGAACCTTCTGTTGGCTTTTAGCTTCGCTAATCGCACAGAACTTCCATCCACATCTAAAATTACAAAAAACACATACAAATATATGTATATTAGTAACCAAATCTTAACTAATTGTTATGTATGATACGTCGCAGAATTTCATAAAACAACTTACGTTTAGAATTTGATAATGAGCAATCAGAAGTGAGGGGATCAACCCAATCATACGCTTTAATGTGCATTGTCCCCAAGAGCAGCTTGTTGAAAACAGTCATTTCAGGGTGATTGTGAAGAGGTATGACTGCAGTTTCAGGGAGGAAGAATATGCACAACTGCAGAAAGTAGAATTGGAGCTTGCTTATATTCGTAAATATATTCTTGATTTGAGATTCATGTTTAAGCATATGAGCACACGATTGAAAAGGCAAATGCAAAATGATCTTATGTCAATAACCACTCAACATTCCAAATATTATAACCTTAAGGGGCGTTTACCGTGAATCATAGTTTAGATTGGCAATACATATGATCCGATATTTGAAAGATTACACGATCAAACAATTTCAAAATTGTTCAATCCATAAAAGTGTGCAGCGATTAGCCTACATTATCTTTATCTGTCCAATCAGCAGTGTGATAACTGCAAGAAACAATGAAGACAGCATTTATACCTCAAATTTGTCACATTTGTAGATGGTTGCTGAGGTTACTCGCGGAGCCCCGTCGATCTCGCTCTTTGGTTTAAAGAAGTGTAGATCCTTGCTAAGTCCTACATCTTCGGGTTTCATACCATCTGAAACATGATACCATCAACTTACAATTAGCTTTGTGGTGGTAATAACAGGTTCTTCATAACAGTTTGTTAATCTTGATCTTGTTTTTTTCTTTTTTTTCATCAGTTCCTCATAAAATAATGTCGATCGCTTCTACTCCTAAGATAATAGGTACACTTCTAATTCTTTTTTTTCAGGGAAGGTACACTTCTAATTCTAACAAATACAATTTCCAAATTCATTTGAATGGATCAAAGTAATAAGGAAGCCAGTACCAATTTTGAAGCCCTAAAAACAGCTCCAAAGATCAATATTGGCAACGCGTAAATACATATATATGTATGTTGATTGCTTACCGAGAATACGACACAAATTTTGCACATCAGAAGCACAAGGAACAGTGCCGGGGCCCTTGAAAAGTGTTTGGCAACAGTGAAAGAGGTGCTGCAGAGTCCCAGCATTCGAGGGGCGCCTCAATTGAATCCTGAGCCTCTTCCGACCTCTCCTCTTCTTTATCACCTTATCAACATGGTGCGAAGCTTCATCCGATCTTCTCACAAAACCCGCCGCTTCAACTGTCATTTGATCAATCCTGAAACTGAATCCTATTTCCGGCATGCAAGAGGGTTAATAGAGAGGGGTAGCAAATAACGGATCTGGAAGAGGACAGAGATGAATAGATAAGGGCAGAAGATGGAAGTAAAAGTCAGAGGATAACGGTGGATGGGGGTTTGAAAAGGGTGGTAGAGAGAGAGGGAAAAACCAGGGGCCATAGGCGGTAAAGTGGGAGAGGGATGAAGATAGTATTTTGATTTGAAGGGAAAACCATTTATATATTATGGAAAACTCTAGAAAAGGAAACAAGGCAGTTTGATTTCCCGCCCCCAAGATTGCAAATAAAACTGCCAACCCAGCATTAGTATTCCCACTGTTTTGGCCTACAGTCACACAGGGTGTCGTGTCATGTGCTGCTTCACTTTTTCTTTCTTCGTTACCTAAATTCCAATTCCAAACTGTTTGCTTTAAATTTAAAACGTTTTCGAAATTTCGCAATATTTTTATCAATTTAAAAATCGGTGTAGGAATATATGAATCAATAATTTATTTTTAATGTTTTCAAAATTAAAAATGCCGACAAGATGACATGTCAATTACATGCCAATTAGCTATGATATATTATTTTTTAATTTCTTTAATAATCTTATTTTAATAAAATATAATTAATTTATAAAAAAATAGAAAAAACCTACCCCCATCCCCAAACACCCCCTAAACCTACCCCCTTCCCCAACCCCCCGACCACCACCTCCCAAATCCAAACCCCCGGTGCCACCTCGTCCACCACCTCCGATAGTTGTATTCATTCAAAGTTCAAATAAGATGATACTCACAAGTTAAATTTGTTCTTTTAAATTCCAAACGAGATGATTCTCGAAGCCCAATTATAATATTTGAAACTAATAATGCATAAAAGTTTGTCAAGAATTTTTTAAGTTTCATACAAAATGATGTTTACAAGTTAGTTATGATGTTAGAAGCTCCAAATCATACAATCTCACAAGTCAACTTTGATTTTTAAAGCTCTAGATTATGATGTTAAAAAAATTGATGCATAAAAATTTATTTTTTGTATTTTAAGGTCTAGACGAGATGATACTCAATAGTCTGATGTTCAAACGTTAGATGTCGCCTTTCGGGCTTTAGATGATGATATGATCCTACAAGGTTCAGACGAGATGATGCTAAGATGAAATAAAATCTTCAATCTTATATCGACCTTTTTCAAAATATTACTCCCTCCGTCCACAAAAAGTGTGTGGTGGCGTGGAGGATACGAATTTTAATAAAAAAGTTGAAAGATGTGATTTTAGTGTTAAATGGTAGTATTGGGTCAATCAAATTGAAAAAGTAAGGGGTAGTATTTTGTAAATATTGAGTGTGAATGAGGTTTAAAATATAAAGGAAATTTCTAAAAAAGAAAAACACACAATCTTTGTGAACAAACGAAACATACAATCTTTGTGGATGGAAGGAGTATTAAATAAAAAATTATTTAAAAAATATTTATTACAAAAAGTTAACATTTAACTGAGGAATATGATTCAAATTAATAAAATTTTAATTATATTACTTCAACGTAAATAAATTAAAAAATAAATTATATATAAACAATTATTTATACAAAAATAATATCATATAATTTAAATAATAATTTAAAATAATTTTCCGCCGAATTTCGACGGGTAACACACTAATGCATGGGAAAGAAATCTTATTCTATAAATCAGTCCAAGAAAATAAATTTCAATGAGCATTTAATCATTTAGATTTTTTGGGATTTACTAAAACACTCAACGAATTTCACCCGTTAAAAATTTTGTGTAAAAAAATTAAAATAAACTAGTATTAATACTATCATTAATCACAATATTAGCTGGATCGAATTCGTTTGGAAACTTAGGTGTTTGACCGAGCTTATTTAATAGAATTTATAAGCTCTAAAAATAAGATTCAAGAGCTTTTAAGTTTTCAAAAAATAAGCGCATCTATTCTAATTTATTTTTTCATAATCTTATAATAATAATTATTTAAATATTATTCAACTATAATTTCTTATTTTCATTATATGTCATTTCAAGTTCAGCTCTTTTCGATTTTCTCCATCTAACAAAGGATCTTCTAATTTCAACTAAAAATTCTCTCTAACTTATAATTGGTTCAATTATACAAATACTTTGAAAACTTATAAACTATTAAGAAATTATATATTGTGACAACAAAAATATATATCATAAATTCTTGAAATTTATAAGTTCAAATAGCTTATAAGTTTTTTTAAAATAAATTTAGGCGCACACCATCTCAGGCGCGCACTCGAAAGCAAATATGTGGAAATATACTCGTCTCTTCGAGCATGTTGTGACGCTACAATTAATTTTTTAAAATTGGATTATAAGCAGCAAGTTAAAAAAAAAGGCGAATTACAAGGACCGAATTTCAAATTCACATCATCGATTTTTTTATTTTATTTTTTTGAAATATCGACTAGTGTCTAACAAAAAAATGGTGCCTTGATTGTCTACATATATATAAATAATCATGTGTGGAAGTTGCAATTACAGACTTACAGTAACTCGTCTATAGAATACAATTATATAAATTAAAAAACCCTCTAAAATTATAATTTTAATAATTTTATCTGATATATCATGACTTGGGTCAGTTTAAAAAATCACCAATCATGACTTGGAGCTCCCCTGTATAAATATATAATTTCCATCAATTTTATAAAGTAGTCATTCTTAAATTACAAGTATGAATAATATGAAGATTTGTTATAATATGAATATACTGTTTTTTCTTGAAATTTAAATATAGGTAGATTTCATTATCTTTAATTAAGTACTTTTCTAATTCATCCAAAAAAATAATCTTCGTAAGAACTTGTGAAAATTCTGTCACTTTTAGTGCTTCGTTCCACATTATTGGTTCCAGTGTGTCAAATATATTGAAATTGTTAGTATAATTAATAAATTGAAAACATAAATCTATTTAATTTTAATACACATTATCAAATTTTTATAATATTATTTAAGTTCATAGTATAATTTTCAAGAACCTGGTCCAATAAATTTTATAAAACCTTTTATTTGAGTTTAAGATTGTTTAGCTAGCTAGGTCCCTATAAAATTGTAGTTATTGAATTAGATGCGATGCAATTAGAACCCTCGTCTAGGAATTGATTTGGATTTATTTTTGTTGTGCTCGACATTAAGGTGGGTGAATTTGCTTTTAACTTGATAAATGTGTTTTATCATGCATATTACGTAATTCAAAGCTTGCTTATAAACTATTTTCTTATGTCCAATGTGTATGTCATGGTTGAGATACGACATTGATTAATACAATGAGTATGTAAATTGATGTCTATAGCAGCCTTGACGGTGAGTCATTGCCATATATATATGAGAAAAATGACATGGTCCTATATATATATGCACGGTTGACGATGTGTTGGTTATCTATTATTTGCCGGTGAGGCATTGCTGGGTTATTTAATCCTATGTCGATGAGCTAGGCTGAATTATTTGTTGGTGTTGATTTATTTTATGTCGATGAGGCAATGTTTAGGTATTTATTCTAGACAGTGAGGTAAGATTTACTTGTCGACGAGGTAGGCAGGGGTTGAGTATCACTTTTCCATAATTTTATAGGCATTTCAACAAATTATTAATAGTATTTGTTGTTCCCCACCACTAAGTACATTTTTATGTTCACCTCTTTCATTTAAAATGTTTTCAACTCACTAAGTTTGGAGAGGCGTGATGGAGTATGTGTGGCAAAGTTAATAATTGTACTTATTGCTTTCATTTTATAAGTTATACTTCATCCGTCCCAATTTAAAATATCAAATATCGGGGACGTTTTAGTTTGGTGGATGTTATAGATAAGAGTGATAGGATTAAAAGAGTGATTAAATAATCCACCAAAACTCTGAGGCGATAAATAAACTCAATTGAATGATTAAATGCAAGTCAGATTATCAATCACAGATCCAATATGCAAATCAAACACTTAAGTAAAGTGAATTATCTTATCAATCATGTTTTATCACTGAAACCAAACGCCTCCATTGTGTACATGTACATTCTAAAATTATACTCTTTCTATTCGCGAAAAATATGACACTTTTGGTGCACATAAATTTTAATAAAATGGACAACGATTTTTATGTAGTGGAGAAATCATTTCACTATTATGTAAATCAATAGTTGATAGTGGCGGAGCTAGGAATTAAGTTGGGAGGGGGCTGAACTTGTACGGGGAGAATTATTTTTTGGGCGTTCTGTATATTTAAAGCATTTTTTATTAAAAGACGAACATAATAATAACAATAAAGAACAATATTTTCATAAATTATATAATTTCAATATATTACAAATTAGTTTCAAAACATTACAATTTTTTTTTTTGGCATTTCGTATATTTAAGACATTTTTTTTTATTAAAAGACAAGTATTATAGCGAACAACATTTTCACATACTATATAGCTTCAATATATTACAAATCAGTTTCAATACATGAAATTTTTTTTCATAGATTATATAGTTTTAAATAACACAATTATCTTTCAATTAAGTAAATATGAGGGAATATAACAAGCAAATCAACTTTTGTAAAATAAAATAGGTATAGACACACACACACATACAAATTTTAAAAAATATCTCAAAATTTGGCCCCGGATCCGTCTCTGGTAGTTGAGATTGAATTAATTTTTTTTTAATAATAAATATTTATAAAGATAAAAGATAAATAGAATATTTGGGTCATGCATGTTTTAAAAAGGAAAATATCATAGTAGTTTTTATGGATGAAAGGAGTAGTAATTATTGAAATCGAGATAACACTATCTAAATTAATAAAATACTACTTGATCCATGTATTAATCACTATTTAAATAAATAAATTTGATGTTCCGAATAGTTATAATTTAATGGTGATTTTTCAGGTATTTATTCCTATCAAAATCACACACTTTTGCCTTATATTCTCAATCCTGCGAATAATCATGTCTGACAAATTGATTAACTAAGTTACCAAAGTACGAAGAAAACCTAAAATAATTAAAAGTGAGGGAATAAGAATCATGAGTTAATTAATTACGAGAAATGCTAAGAAAACGAAGGAAATGAACAAACAATAATAGAAATGAAGAATGAAGTTATATTAAGTTGGTTGCATAGCATACATAGGGCCTGTTTGGTTTTATGGAATGCACCATATTAGCTAACTTAATCCAGCATAGTGCATAGTTTGGTATTCTGTACATTTATTATGGGCGGCCCTGCGATAACTCAAGGCCCGGAGCAAAAAATCGGTATTACGCAAGGTAATTAATACCTCGTCACCCCCCCGATTAGGAATTAACCCAGATTCTGCACCAATTTTTTGCATACCCTTCTTACGAAAATCGAGGTTCAATTAAAAAAAAGACCTAACCCTCTTTACCTTGGTTATTCTCATTCTCCATCGGTGGTCTACCGGCGCCTCTCTCTACCAGCGCTGTCGCCGCCGTTCACTCGAGCCAGCACGACAGCTCCTGCCGCTGCTGCTGCCGTCTTCTGCTCGCCGCCCTCTTCTCAGTTTCAACTCAACAACATCAAGGATCCCCAATTCTATTTATTAATCAGGTGAACTTCTTCTTCACCGATCTTGCATCTTCTTCTTCAGCGCCAAAATCGAAGGGCACGACATAGTTGTTGAGGTTAGATGATTCCGATTTGTTTCGCCTGAACAATTTCCTGATGCTTTGGAACGGCGTGGATTTTAATACGCTTTTCCCCCAAAATCCCTCGAGTCCTTTTTCATTTCGCCCAAAATTTTAGGGTTCTTTGATTTGGGTCTGATTTATGTATGAATCTCCTGCGATTTTGTGTTTTTTTAGAGACATGTATAGGAGCAAAACAGGAATTGCTATGTTCTATCAGATAAATGCACCATTCTTATACAGGAATTTATAGGGTTCTTTGATTTGGTTCTGATTCGTATTTTTTTCGTGTACTCACATATACATTGTGTGAATTAATCTGTGAAATCAAATTATTGAACGGATTGAGAATTCAAATTTGTGCTGCCATTCCTGTTTTGACTCCTTTAGCTATCTCGATTTTTTGAGATATCATATATTTGTTGTTGCCGACTACATTAGACTGAAATTTTCTATACTTCATTTTTCTATAGGGACTCGAAGAGAAACACAACCAGTACAGAGAAGACAGAGGTCAGTTTCGCCCCCATTTGCTACTCCCAGTGTTATTGATTTATGTGTATCACAGATTTCGTTGTTCATGGAGTATATTTGTTTCGTTTTTTATTTGCATATTTACTACGTTCATGGAGTATATGTGTGTTGTGATTATAGTTTGGCAGATTTATTAGTAATCATTGTTCTATGTTATGATTTTTATTCACTACTATATGGGGGTTCTATGTCATATATTTGTGATTTGTTGATCATATTCATTGTGGAATTCCTTTGAGTGTTTATATATTAGTTTCGTTACATGTGGATTGACAGTTCCTTGTGTTCATTTGCAAGTAGGCTTCATCAAAAACCTGCTAGTTTGTGACTTCAAATGGCTGATAGGGAACGTATTCGTGGGCGTGACATACGCTTCATGTTGTTGCAAGAGATTTTGCGCTTTCACGTCATACAAGTTGCAGTTTTACTTGCTTTTTATGCTAAGGCTAGATCAAATAAAAGAAAGCGTGGTCAAAGAGTCTTAAAATACGAATTGATAAGTAAGATTCCCGACCAAGAAAAATATTTAAATCGATTGGTTGGTATAAATGACGCTGATTGTATTTCGAATCTCCGTATGGACCGTAGAACTTTTGCTAGGCTTTGTGTGATATTACGTGAACAAGGGGGGTTGGTTGATGGTCGGTTTGTAACTGTTGAAGAACAAGTAGCTATGTTCCTATCGGTTCTTGCCCATCATAAGAAAAATAGAGTAGTAAAATTTGATTTTTGGAGATCCGGCCAAACGATCTCGCATTATGTACATGCGGTGCTAGGGGCGATTATACGGATTCACCACTTATTCCTAGCCACACCCGAGGCTGTTCCCGATGGTTGCACTGACCCACGATGGCGGTGGTTTAAGGTATAAATAGAATAATATGCAAGAATATTATTATGAATGAATTAAATATAATAATTATGTTGTTTTTAACTCATTACTGTTGTGTCTTGTGCATAGGGATGTTTAGGCGCCTTAGACGGCACGTATGTAAGTGTGATGGTTGGCAATGAGGACAAACCTCGTTATAGAACAAGGAAAGGGCAAATATCAACAAATGTTTTAGGCGTATGTGATAGACAATCGAATTTCAGTTATGTCCTAACCGGTTGGGAAGGATCGGCTGCGGACTCTCGCGTGTTACGAGATGCCATCAATCGGCCTCACGGCCTTAAGGTCCCAAAGGGTATAACCTGTTATCAAACTCATTCATTACTTTGAATTATTTAAATATTGACATGAATATGTATTGATATTTTAATTTTAATGAAGGAAAATACTATTTGTGTGACAACGGTTACGCGAATAGTGATGGTTTTCTAACGCCTTTCAAAGGTGTTAGATACCATTTAAAAGAGTGGGGTCCGAACGCTGCCCGACCTCAAAATAAAGAGGAGCTCTTCAATTTGAGACATAGTAAGGCAAGAAACGCTATAGAGCGAGCCTTTGGTATCTTAAAGATGAGGTGGGGTATTCTACGATCTCCGTCCTATTATCCAATCCGGGTTCAAAATAGAATTATTATGGCAGCATTTCTACTCAATAACTTTGTTCGGATGGAGATGCCGATTGACCCCATAGAACAACAATTCGACGATATGGCACAAGAGAACGGTGTAGTTATAGATGCACCGCACGACGAATTCATAGACACCGTCGAATGTTCTCCACAATGGAACGCAGCGAGGAATATCTTAGCCGAGACCATGTGGCAACAGTATATGAATTCGAATTAGGTGTGTGGCTGTCATGTCTGGTACATGTTCATAATATTTACTTCGTGTTTGTATTTGAAGTTCATGTGTTTTTATTATGATATTTCAGCTGCTGGTACATGTTCTACTATCAATTTCACTTCATATTTGTATTCGTAGTTCATGTGTTTTTATTGTGATATTTCAGCTGCTGGTACATGTTCTACTATCAATTTCACTTCATTTTTGTATTCGTAGATCATGTGTTTTTATTGTGATATTTCAGCTGC
Source organism: Salvia miltiorrhiza (assembly GCF_028751815.1). NCBI lineage: Eukaryota > Viridiplantae > Streptophyta > Magnoliopsida > Lamiales > Lamiaceae > Salvia > Salvia miltiorrhiza. Next base: position 29,343,130 of record NC_080394.1, on the reverse strand, counting down.
TGGTACATGTTCTACTATCAATTTCACTTCATTTTTGTATTCGTAGATCATGTGTTTTTATTATTGTATTTCAGCTACTGGTACATGATCATAATATCCACTTCATAACACCATTCAAAGTTGAATAGTGTTTTTATTGTGATATTTCATTTGTTGGTACATGTTCATATTATTGAGGTATTTCAGGTGCTAAAATAACTCTCTCTTTGTTGTATGCCTCATTGTTAGGATGGACACCGCTTCCGATGCATCAACACCATGCCCTCCATGTAGTTGTGGCAATGGAATCATGAAGTTAAAGTGTGCAGGCTATGGATCACAGAACCCTGGCAGATACTACTACAAATGTCCATTGGGTGAGGATCATTGGAAGGGATTTTATTGGTATGACGAATATCATCGTTTATCCAATCGGATTGTCTCTCCAACTGCCGGATCTTCAGCAACCCGAGGTCGTGCTTCACCTAGTATGGTCGTTACTGCCAGCGATTTAGATTTTCAGGGAAACAACATGAACACACCCCGTGGGTACCTGGAGTTCCATAGTGCTGTTATTTGTCGCACTATAATGATTTTGATTATTGGTATTATAATTGGAAAATTTATGTGAGGGTATTTGTGGTGATCTGTCGGGCAGCGTCTATTGCTTTTGAAAATGACACTTGTTTTATGTACTCCTCTGTTGAAGTTCCTTTCTATTGGCTACAGCTTGAGACATTTTTTGTAATGACCTTGGATTATGGTGTTGTAGTTCTGATTACTGTGCAATGTGAAGTACTTTGTTGTTTCATTTTGCTCTTACGTGAGTGATGTATTGAATTTCGAATATGGGGTTATATTCCACTTTAAATTTATTTGACTTTTTTTTAGTAACTTCTACTTTTGTTTCTTGGTTCAATGAGAGTTAATATTGTTTGTTCCCAAAAGAGGTGGCTGTACAGTTGTCTGATGCAATTTGTAGGATGGTAGTCATGGACGGTGGGTATTGACCACATGCCATTGGGAAATGTTGATTAATTCAAAGCTATTGGGAAATGTTAAATTGGGACGAATCAAGTTCAAATTAGCAATAATAACAGGTGTCAATCAAATACATAGAGAGATGACACCAAACCACCACCTCCCCAACAACTAATTTTAATGGTGCTGTCAAAATTAGCTTAACCTCATATCTATAAATAGGCCTTTCAGATATGGTTCAAGCAACTAAAATCAGGTATCATAAAACACAAAACTTTTGAAATTTCAGCACCAACTCTCCGACACCATGGCTTTCCCTCAAGTTGGCCCTCAATCACTTTACCTTTATCCGGCAAATTGGGACGACACCAAGGATAAATTGATCCTTGCATGTCTCATTGAAAAAATTGAAGAATGCAGCCCAACTCCACCACATCTATCTACACACGCTTTAATTTATGCAATGATGGCTCTGAATTCGCAGCTACAAGCGGGTGTTTCGTTGAATGAAGTTGAGAGTCGCGTTGATTTTCTACACGACCGCTACGTTTGCTTCAAGAATTTGTGCAATCGTAAGGAAACTCAGTGGGATCGAACAACTAACGTCGTTCATGCCGATGACCAAGTGTGGCAAGAACTCTTCAAGGTTAGAAAACTCATAATACTCTTTCTATTAAACCTTGTTGCAAATATCAATAAATCAATCAAATAACATTATTCCATTATTTGCTATCATCATAGGAAAATGCATTCTTCCGAGCCTATTATCATAACGGTGATCCGGAGTACCTACAGATGTGCAACTTGTTTGGCCTCTACGACGTAAAAAAAGAGTTGTCTCATACGGTAATCGTTATTGAAGACTCGTCAACTGTGAAGAAGCCATCCCACCATACTATCAACGGCGAATACTGGAGTGAAGATGAGGTAACATCTCCTATCTTAAAACCAAAACCAGTGGCCAAACCAGTGGCCGCTAGGAACATCTTCCCAGACGATGCTTGTTCAAGCGCGACAGCTTCTTTCCACAATAAGCTCCCATGGAATGCACTCAAAAATAAGCTCCGTCGGCCAACGAAAACGAAAGATGACCAGAATCGCGACGGCGGTTATGGTGGAAGTTCGTGCGCGTCGTCCTCTCCTTTCAAATAGAGTTATTTTGCCGCTATCTCTTCCATTGTTTTGCCGTCCTGCTCTTATATTTCACCTTCATGTTTGATTATTATGTTTTGACCTTATTTTTGGCGTCTCCATGAGCTAATAGGTTTTTATGTTTTCTATTGAAGTACCCTACTGTTTTCCCTCTAATAATTGGTTGGACTCATGTTTTTTTACATGTTATGTGCACTCAATAATTGGTCGAACTATAAATTAGATACAAATGAAAATCAACCAATGAAATAATGACATATATGGATAATAAATTTTCTGCAATCTACTGAGCATGCAAATAAAATTTCTGCAAAATAAACACATTATCATTCAAAACTCCATAAAACGAATTACAAAATAGCATTTGAATCTCCATGAAACAAAGTACGAAATAACTTTCAAATCTCCATGAAACAAGGTACAAAATAACATGATCGGTCTCCATGAAACAAAGTACCAACAACGGCATAAGCTTAAAGGGCCAACTAGTACCCAACATAAACCTAAACAATCTTGCAACAAGTTCCAAAATATTCTTTGAACATGATATGAGAAACTGTCAGATTTCAAAATGCAAAAGAAGAGCACCAAAACATTCCTTGCACGAAGGTGACTTACTTATGCTTCAAAGCAAGCAAGTAGTGCACGTAGTCTTCCTTCGCGTCATCCGGGAGGCTTGAGAACACATCCAGACGCTCGACCTCCTTTGCAAGCAAATCTGTCAACTCAAACTTTTCCATCTTTGACAGCCCCGGAATAGCAGACAATTGAGCGAAGACTTCTTTTCTTGCCTTTGATATATCGTAGTCGTAACCCATTTTACTTGATATTGTATCAAGTCTAGTTTCGGTCCCCCGGTTAATTTCATGTAGGGCCTCGAAGAATCTGTCGTCAAAGGTGGCACTGCGGCGCCGCTTCTTGCCGCAACCCCGCACTTCCTTCTCAGCCGTAACACTCTCTTCATGAACTTGGGTGTGGCTTACATTGTCACCCGCTTCGCCATTCTCGAAGAGATCTTCAAGTGAGATGCGGTAATCATCATCGGCGTTCGGTTGGCTAGTATCCAATTTTCGATACATCTCATGGGACGCCTCCATGAGATCCTCCGCCTCATCGCCCGTAGCTCTATCTTTGCCGAATATTATCTTCCAATCCTCAAGTAGAGGCCAGCTTTTCTTGCGATAGTTGCTCACGCTATTATCGACCTACATTACAATTTAAAGCTTAACAAAACATAGTAAAACCAGGCTGCAAATAAGCAATGTAAATGGACTTACCCTCACAAAGTTCTCCCATTGTTCATCATCGCAATCAATCATGTGCTTTCCATCCACATTGAAACCAACTCCACTGGTCTTGAGGATGTTCCACAATGAATAGTAAGTCTTTTTCCACGTTGTTACCTTCGAGTTTATGTGAGGCATCCCTTTCAAATCGGTGGTCGGAAAGTCCTTCCTCATAGCCTCCTCTAACTTGCTCAAATAACCGGCTCGAAATCCGTTGTCGGATTTCCATCCTTGCGCAACGAGCTCCTTCAATGCAGCGATTAGCACTTCTTCTTCGCGTGTAGACCAACTGCGGCGCTTCTGGGTCGTCTTGTTAACACGGCCAGAAAGCGTTGTTCCATTGCTACCTGAACAACCATAAAAAAGAAAAACACCAGCAATGTGTTTCATGTGTTGCTGTATACTTATTCCAGACCACCAGCTTTGTATTTCATATTATTTAACATCCGTTTATGGCATTTCATATTATTAAAAATCCCGACCAACACGTTTTTATACCAGTCCAAAATACGATCATATACTCTAGCAAAATAATTATGTTTTGCGGTCGGCGCTAGCAAGTAGCAAGTATCTAAATATCACAGCCACTAAAACGGATAGACGAATATTGCAAAACCAAGAGCAGAACATGATATAAACACAGATCGCATAAAGACTAAAAAATATATTTTCATCAAGGCGAAGACTCATATACGACGTGAATATTTGTTAAAAAACCATTGGATATAGTTCTAAGGAGTCGCGACATGGGAGAAGAATGACCTACCTTGAGTTGCAGAACTCATTATCGGCAAGTTCAGATTGCTTTCTTGCCCTTTCTATGGAGAGAGACCTTTCACCTTCTGCGCAGAAGAGTTCTTGGCGGGTGAAGAATGTTTTCGGAGAATAGGGATTAGTGGGTGTAATGGTGTAAAGCAGAGGACAAGGTTGGAATTTCGAAAATTAGAAGGGGACATTTTTGTCCATTATTAACTTTATCTGACCTAGTACTATGAATACCAAACAGAATTCATGATTAGTTAAATGTAAAAGCAAACATCCAATTAATATTAATAACACAGTGTAATCCACACTAATTATCTAGTTTAATATTATACTAGCTAATCCAATACATAAAACCAAACGAGCCCATAATACATTGGTTACATGATTACCACATACAGAAAATAAACTGAGACTACATCTGATCGCCTTAAAATCAAGGAATTCAATTAGGGTTTCGACCCGGCCCGGCCCGGCCGGGTCCCCAGCCATAACCGTCGGAAGGCAAAGCTCCATTAGTGAGCAAATTCTGCGGAATCCCATACACATCCGCAGCGAGATCCACATGGTGGCGCTGCCTGTTGTTCTGGTAGTGCTGGCCGCCGGCCGCCATCTCGTCGGCGTCGTCCAACGGCAGGCGGTCGAAGGTGGCGTTCATGAATGTGGCCGCCATGATGACGACGGGGCCCGAGGCAATGAGCGCGCCGACGACGCTCCCGCCAACGACCTGCCCCTGCGCCCCGGCCAGGTACACGGCGAGCCCCGCCACCCCCGCGGGGGCCGGCGGGGGCAGCACAGACCCCAGCAGCGACAGGATCTCGAACCTGCCGTGGAGCGTGACGATGGAGCCCGACGACGACGGCTGCCGCAGGGTGACGTTGGTGACGAAGCCGGTGGCGCTGAGCACGCACACGCCGCGCTGCTTGCGGCGGGCGAAGCCGACGAGGTTGTCGGCGATGTCGCAGCCGGAGACCACCTCCATGGCGTGGGCCTTGAGCGCGTTGGCGCTGTCCCTGGTGATGATGATGGGGGGCTTCGGCTTGTTCTTGGACCCCGCGGGGCGCCCGCGGGGGCGCCGGATCGCCGACTTGGGCGGCTTCGCGGCGGCGACGAGGAGGTCGGGGGTTTGGATTTGATCGAGTGCATCTGCTCCGCCGGTCATTTTGGTGGCTGTGGGAGTAGTGTGGGGAGTAGTAGTGGATGGTTTATAGTAGTCATGTGAGTGATTAAAAAACAAACTCGGAACTTAATTAATGGTGATTAGGATATGGTTAAGTAAGAGTAATACAATCTGCTATATATGTTTCCTAACTTTCAACAGATTATCATCTTCATGTAGATTGCCTTCCGTAACAATCAACTACTACCTCTCAACTAGTATATTCCACATGGCCTTAAACATTTTGTTATTGCTTAATTATGTGGCTTCCACTAAACTTTATATGAATAAGCAGTGGCGAATCCATGATTTGTTATTAGGGGGGACGAATTTTATTGAAGTACGACGTTTGAAAATATCTATATGGGGGTTCGGGGACGGAAGCACCCGAGCCAAATTTTTTTAAGCATTCCATCAATTAATTTTTATATCCAACTAGAATTTTAATGGGTTTAGAATTAGAATCAGTCACTTAATATACTCCATCCGTCCCAATGAAAACGGTGCACTTCTTTTCGACACTAGATTTAAAGAGAATAAAATTGTAGTATAAAACCGTATAAAGGTGTGTGGGGCCACATTGTTTGTAGTGTAAAATTATTATGAAAAAAGGAAATGCATAACTTTCGTTGGAACGGAGGGAGTAGTAAATAGTTGTTCGCAATTTTAATTGAATGACAAGTACATTAAAAGCGTATAAAGACCTACTTCTATACGCTTTTTGAAAAATTGTTTTATCTTAAAAAAAAAAACTAATTTCATTATTAATAGTTCATAATTTACTTTAGCTCGAGGATTGACTTAAATTCAATATTAAAAATTTATTAATTAGAAAGGAAAATAAGACAAAAATAACACAAACTTAACAAACTAATAGAACAAATAACTGTAAACTGTTAAACAATTAACGTGGATATTATAATTATTAAAATATTGTATTATATATATTTTGTATATATATATATATAGTAAAATAAATAAAATAAATTTGGGGGGGTACAGTTGTACCCCCTTGCACCCATGTAGATCCGCCCCTGTGAATAAGTAAAATGAGATTTATGCATGCATACCAATTTTAATATATCAAAAATAAATTATATATACTGTTATAATTTATGAACTCTGTAGATTGTAAATTTTGATTGAGTCAATATATGAAAGTAGCCACTTTTTGTTAGTAAACTTAAAATTTACCCAATCAAATAAATTTTTTAAAAAATAATCACTTTTTATGTTAAATGACTAAATTACCCCTAAGATTAAAATTAAAAAAAATTCCCATATCACATATCACCTATCCTCTCCTCTCAGTCTCTCTCTCTCTCTCGCCGCTCTGGTCCATGGTAGCACCACCAGCGCCTCTGCCTCATCCCTCAGCCTCCTCCACCACAGATTCCCAAATCCCGCCGTTATAACCACCTCCTCCACCTAGCCAAAATCCGATAACCGTCTCGTCCACCACCGGCGCCACCTCCCTCACATCTCCTTCTCGCCGCCTCCCATTTCTGTCTTTCTCTCACGCGATTTTTCGGCGACGAAGTTCAATCTGCATCGGCTGGCTCTTCAATGGAGTCAAGGAAATCCGCCCTACACAAATCTAAAGGAGTGTTTGTGAATTGCCTATAAAAATGTGAAATTGGTCGTGGAAGTCAACGAGAGGTCGTCGGCGAATTAGCGTTGGTGAGCTTTATGTAGAGAGCTGCCAAGGTTTACAAAGATCAAACTTCAATTATATATGGTTGATATGCTGTTGGGAACTTAGTGAAATATCCTTGCCCTAGTTTTAATGATACCAAAATCGTTAAGGTTTTCTTTGTAATAGACTAGAACTTTTCGAACTCAAGTGTTAGAGTTCTTTTTCTAGTTTAACTAGTGTTCTGAAGACTGAAGACTGAAGAGCTTGACTGATATTGCAACTAAAGGCTGAGTCAAGCATTGATGTTTGACTGATCGCGTTTCTCGACTAAAGGATCAGTTACGACTGATTCATTAATGCAAGCCACGTGGATTCAGCGGACTGGTACTAAAGTCAAGTATCAGTTAACATTCTTCATCGGTCTGAACCTCCAAAGTTAAAAGGAAGCCACACACTCCCAAAGTACAGCCGCATTAAATGCAGATATTTCAAAGATCGTCCTTTCTCTGCAGAGCATTCCTTTTTGGTGATTACCTTTTCAGAGCCACCTTACCTCCTGTACCTGAGTAGCTGTTTCTCACCAAACAAGGAACCTCGAAGATTGAAACCTCAGCAAAATTCGAACTACTCTCCAACGGATGAATTCTTGAAGACCATCTCCGCCAATGGATCTATTCAAGACCTTTTCTATAAATAGAGCTCGAGGATCACTTCAATCTTCACCGATTCAAATACATAGGCTGAAACGCTGCCGAATTCGTTACTCAGCAAATCAAAGCCTTCCAAAGTTTGAATCGAAGAAAAGAATCACAAAGCCAAAATCAGTCCACTACTGATTACACATATTCTCTTAGAACCTTAGGCAAATATTGTATATCCAAAGCCTAAGTAACTGATTACAGAGAACATGTTCTTTGTAATCTAGTTGGCAAGTTTTCAAACCTCTTTTCAACTGACTGAAACGAGTGTTTGAGCCGAGAGGAGTTCAGACCAGTGTTCTAACTCCGTGAGATATTAGCAGTCGCAGGGTAGACATAGGTTTTGTCTCAGCGAAGCTAAGAGTGAGAAACCCAACCCAGTGCGTTGGTACTAAAGGTTAGATCTTCGGTTGTTTCGATTTGCTGTACACACGTAAGCATAAGCCCAGAGTGTTTGTCAGTGTGATCAACTGACCGTGGATGTAGGAATTGGATTCCGAACCACGTAAAAATCCCTTTGTCGTTTATCGCTTTCAGTTTTACTTTCTCTTTGTACGCAAACTCTTTATCAACTGAAACTGATTAACTGCAAAGTGAAACTAAATCTTGACAACGTGTTTAATCACAAAGGCTATTTCTTAAGTAAAGTTTTTCGCTGCCAGTGTTATTAGTCTAACTGATAAATCTTCAGATAGTCAGTAAGATTCATAACACTCATTTGTTTTACAAACCTGACAGAAGCCTAACGCATATCAGTTAAAGTCTTGGACTTAACTGATATCTCTTTACTGAAGAGAGATTCCGTATCAGTCATCAGCCAAAGTTTTTGGTAAAAGGTTGTGTTGGTTTGTTTTTAAGTTTCAAAATAGCCTATAGGTGTATTTCTCCCCCCATACACCTATTCGAGACCTTCCAGGACCTAACAATTGGTTATCAGAGCAGGTTGTTCGCAACAACAATTTGTTTTGACCCGTTCTACTGAACTAGATCCCACTCAGAAGGGTTGTCAAAAGATTTTTAAAAGGTTTCAAAACTTCTGCTTTCTTCTCTGTGCTAAGTGTTTCTCCTGTCTTGCTATGTCTTCTAACCCCTGCAGTTCATCCTCACTCTGGAAAGAATGAAGACAAGCGGCTTGAGAAAGAAAAATCAATTGTCGAAGAAGAATCAGAAGAACTCATGCGTCAGAAGATTAGTCAAAGAACTGGAGATACAACTGAAGTTTCCACAGAAGGCATCAGTCAAGGGGGAACTTCATCAACTGGAGATTCATAACTGACGCCACCAGTCAACGACTAAAGAAGGATAAACCTCAGTTCATCCATCATCCTGTAATCAAATGATTTGTTTAATCAGTTGACTCGTAAGCATCCTTCTCAGTTCTAAGAAATGTTGACTGAAATGTTTTATCAGGAATATTTTAAGTTGTCTGCTTTGTGTATGCTAAACTCTTTTGGTTTAATGAATATCTTTTTAGATTTTATTTTAAAGCAGTTAACTCCACGATCTCACGATCCTGCTCTTTTTACTAACAAGCGGAATCCTCGACACGTGTTGACCTTCTATTCGTCTGGAGTTCAAAAGATCATTGAAACTGCCTTGGACACGTTTTTCCATAATTCCTTCAAAATCGATTCATCTTCTGCAAGGATTCACTCAATCCCTCAGACTCTAACTTCTCTCGTGCCTCCTCAACAAATTCCAACATCTTCAACACATCAGAGACATAGAATATAGAATATTATTTTCTCTTTTTTGTAATTTATTATCTACGGATAATTTTTTTAAAGATGATTAATAATAGTTTTTCATTCTCCTCATCACTCCTGATCTAATGATTAGAGGGAAAGCGAAGCGTTTTACCAACTAAGTTGTAATTCGTTGTCTTATCGATGGAGAATTTCTCTCTCTCTCTCTCTCTCTCTCTAATTTCACCGCATCAATTTTTTCATCTATTTAAGAGACCTGAATTTCTTGTGGATGCAATTTTTGATTTGTGGAGGATTTTTGGTTTGTGAAGAAATAATTTTCACTGCATTTCGTGAAGATTTTCTTCTATTTTTTAATTTTTAGTTTGTAATTTTTGATTTGCGGAGGACCGGAGGTATTTTTGGTTTGTGAAGAATTGATCGCAATCGTGCAATTTTTTGTTTGACATGTAATTGATTGGTTTGAAGAATTTTTGGTTTGAAAAGTCGGTTACTGCCTTCATCAATGAAAGAATTTTTGGGTTGGAGCCATGGCGCCCCCCCCCCCCTTCTAATATTGAAGCATATTTGTTTTTTTTTAATAAAGTTATATTTTAAATTCTAAACATAATCTAAATTTTAAAATAAATACTAAATATGAATTTTATATCATCTAAATTTTATATCTAGAATAATGGTCCCTTATCAATATAATATACTCTCTCATTCCCATAAAAATATGTATAGTTTGAAACGGCACGAATTTTAAAAAATTCTATAAAATATAGTGTGAGTGGAGAAAGAGTTTCACATTAATTGTGATGTTTACTGGAAGAATTACTATTATAAATAAGCTATGTATATTTTTATAGGACGGAAGAAATAAAAATATACATATTTTTATGAAACAGGGTACGTTCTATCTTGTTATATTGTATCGTACCAATGGAACGAGCACAAAGTTATCACATAGATTGACCCAATTCGAGCCCGTCAATTTATTTGACAAATTCAGACACCATGTTTAAACCCCCCACACACCTAAATCTAAAACTGGACCTTTTCAAACACATTGACCGATGTTATAAAAGTAGTCGATCCCATATGCGGGAGATTGGACTGTGTTTGTGCCAGTTTTAAATATTTATGGGCCTACAATTTCACAGCCCAAGCAATCAAATTTTGACCATTCTTAGGATACTCCCCCTTCACCAAATAAATATCCATTTAAAAATAACATAAATTAAAAATATATAATTAAGTGTTTAAGTGGAATGAAAATCTCATTTTTAGTGTGAATGAATTATGTGGAATACACTTATCAGAAAAGAAAAGAAAAATGAATACTTATTTGATCACGGATCAAAAGAAAATATGAGTACTAGTTTAATAAACGGATGGATTACAATAGTGGCATATGATTAACATGTAAATGAAGTAGTAGGTTCACAAAACAATATATTAGGAAAATTAGCTAATAAGTTTTCTTCAAAAAATAAAGAAGCTAATTTTTATGAATGGGCTAAAGGAAGTCACACAATTAATTTTAGTAACTAATCATGAGTATACCAGGAAATGGAGCAAGTAGACTTTTCAAATTCCCGGTCGTTTTCTTAGACATGGAATAAGTAATTAATTTTGCAATGATGTTATTTTTTGGTCCACGAATTTGGGATTGATCCGAAGCTTCCCGGCAGAGGAATAAATATATGGACAAGTAAGCGAAGTCACAGCACAACTCAGAACCCCACATGCCAACTTGTAGCATTTCAAAATTGGGCCATGCGCTCTCCCTGCGCGTGCCTCCCACTCTCGTCGCCGGCTCAAATGTTTGTTATGCTTGGATGAAACGTTTACTTCTCTCTCCTCTCTCAATGCAGAAGCCAACACTGGAAAGAACACACACAAGAGTTTGGAATCCTCACCCATCACCTATGCATCAATTGTCTCTATTAAACCAAATTACTATATTATAGTGTGGCGTCAACCCATCTCGTCTCTCTCTCTCCGTGATTGGTCAAATTGTAGTTCGATGTGCCCTAGATCTCACACACACATACTATAATTATATATGCGCGGACGTACATACAATACAGATCATTGTGTTCCACGATTGAATTCCTCGCATCTCTTCCCTCTCCTTGTTCAGGTAAATTGCTCATTTGTCTCTTGCCTGCCTACATTCTTTTGCGACTGCATGAGTCATGTTATTTTTGAGTGTTTTCTCGAGAGTAGCTTTATCTGTGTCGGATTTGAGTTGCGTATTTTCAGAGGTTCCAAAAGTCGTGGATTCAGATTCGGCGTTGCCTTTTGGATTTTGTGTGGGAGAATAAATTTGCTTTCTTACTCATAGAGGGTGGCCTTAGGAATTTGAATCTGCAGTTTTAGTACCATAATAATAATAATAATAATAATAATAATAATATATACGTCGCTCATTTAATCTGTGTGATCCCATTTTGATGTTTTGCAACATGATTTCTTTGCAATTTTCCGTATTATGCTAAATCAGAGCCATTTTGATGATAAGATTGACGTGCTTATATCCTTTTAGTTTGAATTCATGACCCATATGCACTTGAACATTCCTTATGCGCGCATCAATCTGCTCTTAACATACAGACTCTTGTTTCAGGGTCCGCTTTAGGCGGTTATGTAATGTTACTTTGGTGCATTTCGTATTTGAGGCGAGCTGTGGAACAAGATCGAGTATTTTTTTAGAATTCACATGCAATGCATAATTTCTAGATGAAATCAACTCAGGACTGGCGTATGGGCACAAAAGAATCATCTATGTTGCTTATGGCTCGCCAACGCAGCCATTTAAAGAAGCCAACATGGATTATTGTATTGGTCTCATTAGTCAGCTTGTTCTTGATTTGTTCATATCTTTATCCTCCTCAGAATTTCGCAGCATGTTATGTATTCTCATATAATGGTTGCGAGGCATTGCAAAATTGGCTTCCTCCTGTACTTACCAGAGGACTAACTGATGATGAAATTGCTTCTCGAGTTGTAATTAAAGATATCCTTAGTAGGCCTCCCGTTGTATCCCTGAATCCCAAAATTGCCTTCTTATTTTTGACACCCGGTGCTTTACCGTTTGAGAAGTTATGGGACAAGTTTTTCCAGGTAACTCAACTTCTCTTTACTTTTCAATGCCAATTTAAATTTCAAGTATGATCATTTATTGTCTTCTCAAGATTGACACCCTGTCTTTTCGTGGAAATAGAGACTCATTTATCCAACGTTAGTTTTAGTTCACTTGCTAAAAGTTTCAAAGAGACTGGTGTCTCTAGTTTCGAACTTCGAAGGATGTCGGTTGACTAAATTCCATTTGATCAGTAGCATATATGATTGTAATTGATCTAAGCTAACATCAAGTTTAGTATATACACATTGAAAGGAGATGCCCTTCTAAGAGGTTAAAGCTGCTAGGGAAATAACGGCATTTTCTTGGGTCAATACACAAGACACGATAAAGGAATCTAAAATATCCGCCAACTAGTTCATCACCCTTATAATGAACTAACTCTTCCAGCCAAAAGAGTATGCTGGCAAGAGCAGCTAAATCCTTTTGAGGCGAAGGGTGTAAATGAAGACTCCTACTTATATAAATTAGAATTAATATTGACTTTGTGCTTCAAATTATATGACATTCTTTTTTTATGTTATTCAGTTTGCAACATCTTTTTCTCAAGAATATTTCTGTTTTATGGCAGGGCAATGAAGGTAGATTTAGCGTGTATGTGCATGCATCCAAGGATAAACCTGTTCATTTCAGCCGTTATTTTATCAATCGAGAAATTCGTAGTGACACGGTCTGTTTTCAATTTCTTTACCCAACCTGGTCAGTATAATTTCAAAATTGACAAAATAATGTTATTACTTGTGTGCTATTGTCATTCCAAATCTTATATTTTGTGGACCTGCATCTGATGCTCAGCTTAAAAAAAATTGTAAACAGTTCAGCAAACTATATCAGAATATCTTTAGACCTATGTATCAATGGATAACATTATTTCTTAAGATCTTAGCCTAAGTATGCACTGAACACAAGCTAGTATGTACAACTTAACCATTATCTATACTGTTCTGAACTTTATGTTGATTGCTTTCTTTTTGAACTAAATCATTCTTTTTCTTAAAACATGATTGATGAAGTTCTTCTTTTGCTTAAACAGTCAGCATAACTTACTTAAAGTATAGCCAAGATTTTTCACCATTCTGGTTTTTAGCAGTACTTAATTTTTATCCGTGTTATGGTTGGTTTGTCCAGGTCAAGAGTAGAAAACCCTTCTACCACCGATGGACTAAAATTTCCATTAGATTTGATTCGTGATAATGTCACAATTTCAGGTAGAGTGGGGAAAAATTTCAATGGTTGATGCTGAAAGACGGCTTCTAGCCAATGCACTCAAAGATTTAGACAACCAGCATTTCGTACTGCTTTCTGACAGGTTGCTGTAGAATAAATATAATTTGTGTTAAGTTTCTTCCCATTTTCTATACTGCTTGATCTCATGCTAAGACTCGAATACTAATCAAGCATTTTATTTATTGCAGCTGCATACCACTTCGCAGCTTTGATTTTGTGTATGACTATCTCATGCACACAAATGTTAGCTTTATAGATTGGTAAGTCTGCCCTGTTCAACCTTCCCTCTTCATTTACCTATTTTCAGCCATGCCCATGTATTCCAAAGTGGTTCAATTTTAACATTTGGCAGCAAGCTTTTAAGTATCTACATCTGATAACTTATAGAATCTAATGAAGAACTGAGACCAAAAATTAGTTGAATTGACTACTTGCTTTTTAAGATTTGTGTCATATTGAGCAAAACGTCTAAAACTAAGGTAAGTGATACAATATATTCCATGTCGTAAGCGATGTAAAACTGCCAACAGATTCCCCATTCCAAGTATCTATCATAAAAGAAATGAAGACTGTCGAATGATTTTGACGATTAATTCCCCTTAAGATATCAACGAATACTAATTATTAAAGCTAGCCCTCACAGTGAATCTGAGTTTGCTTGTGAATACTAATAAGAAGTAATTATGATACAATTTCTGCAGCTTTGAGGATCCTGGTCCTCATGGAAGTGGCAGGTATATCAAATATATGTTACCTGAAGTAGAGAAGAAAGACTTTCGCAAAGGAGCCCAGGTGTGTCTCAAATTGCATAATAATCATGTGATTATTTGGGAAAAGAAAATTACAGATTTGAAATTATTCTCAAATCTTAAAGGTTTGATTAATAGGAGCTGTCAGCTCTGCCCTTAATAAGTATTGAGATTTTATCTTGTTCAAGTATCAATAACGCCTGTCAAATTCATCTGGGCATTTTACAATGTGCAATTGGACCTCCCAGGTTCTCTATGTTGTACGGTGATTTTAGACATTTCTCTTTTAGCTACTGGAGCTTCGGAGTTGACAAGACACATTTCATAATATCAATACATGCTCACTTTCTTTGTCTTTCTAATTCATGCCATAACATGCTGTATTTCAACATGCAGTGGTTCACAATGAAGCGGCAGCATGCTATTGTAATCATGGCTGATAGTCTCTACTTTAGAAAATTCAGGGAGCATTGCAAGGTCATTATTGTTATTTTATAAATAATACTTCTACAAGTAATTTCTCAACTTTCTGCATTTTATAGAATTTTTATTTATCCTTTTAACTTCATAGACTTCCTGCTCATGATTTTGGGGGCTGTATTGGAATATTCCTTCATTTCACATTAACAATATGCACAAAACCTAACTGTTCTTACCATTGCTAGAAATGCCTCTACTTTAAAATGTTTATACTTCTTTATGTAGTAGGTTGGAATGCAGGTTGAATATTTAACAGAAACAAAGTAGATTATTAGTTTTGAATATTGCCTCAATGTGTGGATGCTATATATTTAATATATGCATGTGTATGCATAGGAAGATGAGGTTAGAAGACATGCAATATGCTCGATATGTGACTGTAACCTTTATGTCATGCCCATCTCATTGTCTTATGCCGACTGACCATATTCTTCTATATTTGGTGATACCTTATTTTTCCGTACATTTGTGACATTCTACTTTAGATGCTAGGTCAATATACATTTGTTTTCTTTTGTTATATTGTAGTATACAATGTTGGCAGTTACTTTCATGGTAGGTAGATTGTTATCTGAATTCTTACTGATTCAAAGTTTTTATAATCGTCATGATCTAATATTTAACACAAAAGACTACATTTTTCTTCTTCATCAAATTAATGCATTCAATTTTCTAGTTTCTAGTCTGAAAAGGATAAAGGAATTTAGTTTAAAAATTACAAGTTGTATGTATCGTAGTGCTAAATTTCTTGTTGCAGTTTCTGAATGAAAGCTAGTAATAAGTCCTTTGAATAAAAGTTTCATTTAGAAACAGAGAGGGTCTTATTTCTTGAAAAATAAAATTGATATGAATTTTTCAACAGAAAGTTTTATTTATTTTTTCAGTTAAAAAACACCATAGGATATGATATTTCACAAAACTAGTAATTGATTGTCAACAATTCTTTTTAATGTATTCTACTCTGTTTAACTACATTATGCCCTTCTCTCTGCTATACCATTCACTCTCTCTCACACTTATACGTGATTACATTCCATTGTTGCCTACAATGTATGAGCCATGACATCTGTTCATTCCATATCTCTTGCTCAAACACAAGAATTAATACAATAGAGCTTTATGTCTGCAGATTTTCTTTATTGACTACATTTCTTGATGTAACATTTATTCATGTTTTGTAGCATATTGATAACACATTGTACTGAAGTGCTAATGCTTATGCCTTTCTTTTGATTGAACAGCCAGGTATGGAAGGAGGACGCAACTGTTATTCAGATGAACACTATTTGCCAACATTTTTCCATGTAAGATTGTCGTATTTTTCTCCTTCCAGATGGTTAAGATGCATTCCTCCCTCCCTCCTTTTTCTATATGATTCTAGCTTGCATTTTCAGATGCTTGATCCAGCTGGAATAGCCAATTGGTCAGTAACACATGTTGATTGGTCAGAAATGAAGTGGCACCCAAAATCATACAAATCGCAGGATGTTACCATGGAGCTTTTGAGAAATATTACAGTATGGTTATGTTCTTCCAAAGCTTATACATGAACTATATTTGTAACTTTTATCTGCATTCTGTTTGAAATATTCCTTGGATAAGATATTCCTGTAACTACTTTACCTGATAACTATTTAAACACTAAACTTTCAACTTCTTTTGCAGTCTATTGCAGAAAGTTTGCATGTAACAAGTGACAAAAAGGTTAGTAGAATGCTTGTACTGCATCATTCTGTTGAAGTTATGATTCTTAAATACTTAAACTAAGTTACTTTTCGTTGTGAGTTCAGAGACAAGCCAAGCTTACACCTTGCTTGTGGAATGGAGTCGAACGTCCATGTTTTCTATTTGCAAGGAAGTTCTTACCTGAAACACTGAATAAGTTGCTACGTCTTTTCCCCAATTATACATCTATGGAGGAGGATTGACAGCCACAATATGGATTCTTTGGTCGATTAAAGCCATTGCATTCGACCCCATTCATCTCCATTTCTAGTCTAGCTTCTGTTGTTGTAAAACAAGTGGTGCCATGCAAGTGCAAGCAGAGCCACAGAAGGTGCAGAAATGGCCAACCTCGGTACGATCATTTTATTCGAGCTATTTATTTTCATGCTTACATTGTGGGGGCAAAAAGACCTCGGGGGACTTTGAGCTGCACTGTTGCGATTTTTGTCCCTGTGGGTTTTCTTTTTTTCTATTTTATTTTATTCAAATTTGTTTTTTCCAGCCAGTTTTCCTTCCTTAAAGTTGGCATTCCGAAATGGGGATGCCGACATATTGCAGTTGTGATGTAAGAAACTTTCTACTTGTTTCATACTAGTACTACTTGGTCTAAATGTCCATAAAGTAATTCATTGATCGTTTTTATAGAGTTTTTGAGGTACATATTCAGCCAATTGGAGTTTGCTTTGATGATTGCCTAAGCATTATTTATTGTAGTAGTAGTAGTAGTAACAAATTGACAATTTAGATACAAACCAAAATTTTGAAACTGAGAGCTCCCCCAAATATAATGTGGAATATGATATTGGCGAAGTCATATTTTGGGTGATCTGAAATTCTTAATTCTACGTTGTACATTTCGAGGTGTTCATCTTCAACATCAAATTTTGTCGTCTGAAAATTGATGACGCTACAAAATCTTGGTTTGTTTCTCCACCATTGCGCCAAAGCCAAGGCATTAAGACGTGGGGTTTCGCTCCACGCTGCAGCTATCAAGACAGGAAGACTAGCAGAAACCTCCATGTGCAATCACATTCTCAATTTCTACGCCAAATGTGGACTTCTTCACCCGGCCCACCAGGTGTTCGACGAAATGCCCCACAGAAATTTGGTTACCTGGTCCGCCTTGATATCTGGCTATAACCTTTGGGATACCCCCCACAAAGCGCTTCAACTTTTCAGCGAAATGCACAAGCATTTTAAGCCCAATGACTCGGTGTTCTCGAGCGCTCTTAGCTCTTGCGCCCGCTCAAGGGACTTGAATCTCGGGCAGCAAATTCATGCGCTCGCCTTGAAGCTGAGCTATTGTTCCTTTAGTTTCGTCGTTAATTCACTGCTTTTGGTGTACATGAAATGCGGCATGTGTGCTGATGCATTATCCGTTTTTTGCGATAGCAACTTTGTTCAGCCAACTCTAGTTTCCTACAACATTGCAATCACTGGGCTAGTGGAAAGCAAGCTCCAAGAGAAGGGAATGGAGTTGTTTGTGGAATTGCTTAGACGGGGGCTGCTTCCTGACCGGTTTAGTTTCGCAGGATTATTAGGGGCTGGTGAAACCGTATATGGTTTATCAACGGTCGTGCAGCTACACTGTCAAATGGTGAAGCTCGGGCTTGACTGCACCTCATTTTCTGGGAATGTTTTGATTACACTCTACTCCAAGTTTAGTTTGTTTCAAGAATCCGACAGGGCGTTCAGGTGTATTGGAGAAAAAGATGTTGTTTCATGGAATACTGCTATTGCTGACTGTTGCCGCTGTGAGGATCATTCAAAGGCTCTGGATGTTTTCAGAGAGATGAACACGACTCCAGATGATTACACGTATGCTAGCGTGCTCTCCGCGGCTGCTAGCATGGCTTCCGTGAGAATCGGCAAGGAGATCCACGGCCGTCTGATGAGGACAGGGCCGGATTGGGATGTTGGTGTCGGAAACGCACTTGTCAACATGTATGCTAAATGTGGATACCTTACCTCAGGACACACCGTGTTTGAGCGAATGGAGACTCGTAATCTTGTCTCTTGGAACACCATGATTGCTGCATTTGCGAATCACGGGCAGGCTGAGAAAGGGATGGCAGTGTTGGAGGAGATGAAGAGGACGGGGGTGGAGCCGGATTCCATCACATTTCTTCAACTCCTGAGCGCTTGCAGCCATTCGGGGCTTGCTGACGAGGGGCGAGTGGTGTTGGAGTGTATGAGCAGAGCTCACGGAATAGCCCCTGAAATGGAGCATTTGTGCTGCGTGGTTGATGCATTGGGGCGAGCTGGGAGGTTGAGCGAGGCTGAGGAATTTATATATAGTCATAAAGGCGTGAGTGATGATGAAGTTGTTTTGGGATGTTTGCTTTCTGCATGCCGACTGCATGGAGATGAAGGTGTTGGGGAAGGGATAGCTAAGAGGCTCATCAAAGATGATGATGTCGCAGTTGGAGGTTGGCCTTACGTTCTGTTATCCAACTTATACGCAATGAATAGCAAGTGGGATGGTGTTTTAAGGGCGAGAAGATTGGTGGGATTGGGAAAGGAGGCTGCTCGCTCTACTCTCATCCACATTTCCAAATCATGAGTCTCTAACTTATCAAACGCAGCGTTCAACCTCCAAATTAATACAACTACTTTTTTTTTTTTTTTGGTTAATTGCATATATAATATCACAAACTTTGTTCGAAATCCATTTTCCCCACAATCTATAAAATTTTCATTTTTTATCAAATACTTTGACATAGCAATGATGTGGATTTAATTTTACACATAACACTGACGTGGAATATATATGAATGTTAAATTATGCATATAATACTAAATAATAATAATAAAAAACCCTAATTTCTTCTAATTTCTCATTTTTTTTTTCAGGCAAAATGAAATCAATTGCTTTTGGTGCTAGAAAAAAACGCTTTCTTTCCTTCCTACCACCTCTGTCGAAGGGTTCCTCTCCAAATTGCTCGTCGATTGCTTCGTGTCGCCGATTCCAAACCAGTGGCGCGACTGCTCGCTGATTAGCGCCGATTGCTTCTTGTTTCCAGTCTTCCAAACCAGTGCGTCGATTGCTGGCGCCGGTGCTTCCTGTATCCAGTTTTCCAAATTAGTGTTTAATTTCTTGAAGAGTTTGAGAATGATTCTGTTTCTGCTTTGAAGAGTTTAGTTTCTGTGATGATTTAATGATTGTGTTTCATATATGCAAAGTAAGATTGTGAAGTTAGCGAGGATCTATCTGTAGCAATATTGCTAATTTTCAAAGTAAGATTATGTTGTTAGTTTGGATTTATAGAATTTTCAGTTTGTTGCTGTAGATTTTTAGTTCATCTCTTCTTTTTAGTGTTTTCATTTTGTTGGGTTTTCTTTGGAGTGGACATTGAATAATTCATTGAGCTCAAGGAGAATGACAAAAAATTGTTATTGATTGCAACATAGGAGTTTGCAGATTGAAATTTATTGCATTGATTTTTTGGTCAAAGAGAATCATCTTCTGCTATTTTCTGTGGTAGATTGAGTTTGCAACATAGGAGTTTGCAGAACTTTCTACTAAAAAAGACACACATAGTAGAACTTTTTTGTAGATGTTTTATGTTAATTGGACTTGATCATTTGCAAGTTCACAATATGAGCTCAACAATACAATGATAATGAGAAGAAAAAAATCGTGGGGTAATTGAACAAATGTCAAAGTATTTGATAAAAGATGAAAATTTTAAAGATCGTGGGGAAAATAGATTTCGGGCAAAGTTCGTGATATTATATGAAATTATGCAATCAACCCAATCGAACGCAACGTTTCATTTACTGGAATGGCGTGTGCCGGCGAACCACATCAGCGCCACGTCGATTCCGATTTGAGGAGAAAAAAAATCGTGGGGAAATTGAATAAATGTTAAAGTATTTCATAAAAAATAAAATTTTTAAAGATCGTGTAAAAAATGAATTTCGGACAAAGTTCGTGATATTATATGCAATTAATCCTTTTTTTTGGTAGAGCAACAGCTTTATTTTTTAATTCGTCTTTTGCGAAAGTCGTTATTATCTTTGTTAAGTCATAACGATTTTGTTTCTAAATAAATCATTTTTTTTCTTTTTTTTTTTCTACATATTCAAAAATTCAATATCTTTTTCTCACTCATAGACTTTCATCCTTCGTCTCTGGAATAGTTTTGCTTCTAACTAAATTTATTTTTTTTACATTTTTTCTTCTTCTTCCTCTGCAGAAGGCAACCAAATTTGTATTAATTCCTCGCATAAAGCCATTTTTAATATATTTATGGAATTATGAGTTTTGTAATTGACGTTTCTCTCTCCAGGTGCACCATATGATGATCTAGTGATCAAACTATTTTATAGATTTAATGACATGAGCTTTGCTAGATTGATCATGTCACATAGTAGAAAGTGATTGAACTAGCATGCATGTGTAGCAGCCAAGCAGTAACTGTTCGCTATTTTATTTAACACGCCGCAAGTGTACGGGTGCAATTGTGTACAGTAGCAAGCAAGGTCGTATTCCACAGAGACTGATTTAACCAATTCATATCCTAAATTATTCTACTCTATCTGGACAAACGAAATTAAGAGTTTTGGTTTTAAAACTAAATAAATAAACAACAGGAAAGAAAACAAAACAAGCTGCGAAACAGAGAAACAGATAAGACAAGATTTCCCAAGGCAAAGGTTTCAACAGATTCTCCTAACTAACATGTTCAATTCAATTAATAAGATGATTCCTAAGGCAATCTCTAAGCTAGTTCATACCCACTCCCGTGGCATACAAACCGTTGATTACATGCAAGGCTACCGTCCCCGGATCGCACTTCTAACATGCAACTCCTAAAAGCTCATAGGATTAACGCCCTCACAAATATCAATTCCCTTTAGAATTAAATATATGTGTTTCTATGTTCTTAGTTCAGGTAATAATTATCATCTCCCGATATCAAATTAGAACCTATGATTATGCTAAATTGGTGGCCAATCAATAAAGCAAACAATTATAACAAGAACATAAAAAGGAACAACAATCTCAATTAATTGAATCAAACAGTCAGAAATTCAAATCATGTCTACTCCCTAAACCCTGGGAAAAAGGGATTCTAGCCACACATAGACATATGACTAAAAATCAATATCTCAAATACACAAATAAACATTCAACAATGAAACCGTAGTAGAATTCGAGAGTCTTCAGTTCTTGCTCTGGCTCCGTTCTCTGTTTCTCTCAGCTCTCAGGAAAAGTAAAATATGATAAAAGGTTGATAAAAGGTCTTTAGAAATAAGTTCTTGGGGAGTATTTATATGCCCTAGGTCAAGTAGGACTAAAAAATACCCAAAAATCGTGTAAAAGGCTGAAAAACGGACTTTTGGGTGAAAACTCGGCGACTCGCGCGGCCGCGCGCCTGGACCGCGTGGTCTTCCAGCAAAATCTGCCCCGTCGCGCGGCCGGGTCGCGCGGCCGCGCGCCTGGACGCGCGACCTCGCGCGGCATTGCGCAGTGATTTTGTTTTGGCTCGTTCTCCCTTGTCCAAACTTCGATTTACGAACCGTTTGCGCTCACGAACTCCTATCGAGACGAACTACAACTTGTATTTCAGCGACTTCTTCCAAATTCTGCTTTATTATTTCTGAAAATTCGTTCAAACACAAGCAAGTAACAAGTTCTTGACCATAAACGAATATAAACTCAAATAAATCAACAAACACACAAAATCCTCATAACTAAACATAAAAAATGACACACCAAGAGGTAAAAATGCATGTTTATCAGTAACGTGTTAATGTTTGAGGCCAAAGGTCTTGAATTTGAGTTTTCTATTGCGTTGACCTTTAATTTTTTTTTATTTAATATTGTTAATTTATCTTAAAAAGTGATTGAACTATTAAGAAGATCTTGTAAAAATATGAGTATATATCCGACAATAACTATAAAGCCATAACTACTTCTTAATTAATTCATAAAATCCACAACACTTGAGAACCTTTAATTTTTGTCTCAAACTCAAAAGAATGTGACAAATTATGCCTCACAAAAGGTGTCCATATTTACATACAAATAAGTGAGTAAAAATTTAATCTCGATCTTGATTATTGTCACTAGATGTATCTCTATTGAAAAACATTTCATTAAAAGAATGTAAATGTTGATCAGGGAATGCATATATGAAACAAAAATAAAAACAAATTAATAACTAATTATTGATAAAAATTTCCCTATAAAATTACTAGTTTATACCATTAATTAATAGTTCATACCATTAATAATTACAACAAATAAATAAGATATAACTAATAAACAAAAGAAATCTTAACTTGGAAAATACCTTGAAGAATACGAGAGGCTACCAAACTTGCTTGACAAGGTCACTGTAGCATTATGGAAGGAATGGCTGAAAGAAAAGAGGGAAAATTGTAGAAGCTTAGAAAATGTACTTTATAAATTCATCGATACCTCCCAAAAAATGGAAGTTTTATGTGAAATCGTCTCATCATGAGATGTGTCAATGATCGACGCAAGATTTGTAATTATAGATACCAACAAAATTATAAATATTCTATTGAAGTATGAGTAGAAATTTAAATTTTAATTTAAAGATAGTATCATACCAATTTTTACACCTAAAAAATATCTAAAATAATTTTCGTCTGGACCTAACACGACGTGATATAATAAGATTGGTTTGTAGTTTGTTATGTTCGAATGGGACAAGTTCGGTCATTTAACACTAAGATGGTGTTTGGTTAAATTTATCTTTAAAGTGTTTGAATAATTGAATTTATAAATTATATAGAGAATTTTGTGCTCGAGAGATAAAATATTTGTTAGAGATAAAAAATTGATAAAAGTTGAACTTGAAAAGTATATGATGAAAATAACAAATCATGATTGAATAATATTTGTAAAATAATAATTGTATAAGATTATGATAATAAATTAGAGAAGAAAAACTTATATTTCTGAAAATTTATAAACTCTGGAACCTTATTTTTACCATTTATAAATTATTTATGAACTTATGTAACCTAACACTTTAAAAAAGCTGATTTTTTTTTTTTTTTTGAGAGTCAAAAGGGAATATTAAAAAAGCTGATTTCTGTAACACCTTAAAAGAGCTTACGAACTTGAAAACAATTTATAAACTATTTTAAAATACTTAGAAGCTCGGCCAAATACGCTCTAAATAAAGTGAATTATATTGATGATAGATAAAGTTAATTAAGCCAAAGGCAGTGGGTGGATTATTGTTGTGTAGATTTGACCCTGACCCGAATTGCTGCACCCGCCCGCCCGGAGTCTCTTCTTTATCCACTTTCTATCATTTTCCCCTTCACACCATTACCATTACCAACCTTCCCTGTACACACTATTTATTTCCTCTCTCTCTCTCTCTCTCTCTCTCTCTCTCTCTCATCCCATTTCTTCATCTGATGGCGCTGTCTCGAATTCTCTCCCAATCCCTTGCCCGTGCTTCTCTCCGCCCCTCAAACGCCCTAATAACCCACCACCGCCACCGCTCCTCCAAGCCCCGCCACGCTCAGCTCATCGAGCTCGACCTCGACGCCGCCTCTTCCTCGCAGCCCGATTCACCGGAGCCCGCCGCCTCCGATGTCGTTGCTTTCGGCATCAAGAAGCTCGAGGAGGCCATCCACAGCCTCATCGTCCGCCGGGCCGCTCCCGACTGGCTCCCCTTCCTCCCCGGCCACTCCTATTGGGTCCCTCCACGCTCCGCCTCCACGCGTAACCACCCCACCGCCGGCATGATTGAAGCCCTCGACAAATTAACTTCTTCCGACCCGACTAGGAACCACCGATTGCAGCATGAATTGTTGTCGGAGGACGAGCAGATGTCCCTTGTGTCTGCCAAGGGCTGGCCCTCCTCCACATATTTTATTGAAGGTAATCAAGTTATTCATGAAATGGTTTTAGTTTCTTTTTGGGGGTGGGAAAATGAATGGATTTATGAGATCGAAGATTTTTTTTTTTTTTTTTCTGGCACGGCATTGAGCAATTGTTCACCGGGATCCGGGAAGGTGCTATTTCAATTAAAGTTAATTCCTTTATACACATCTAGAATGCTAGTAATGGTGAATTTGTTGAATTGGATAAATTGAATGGGAGGGGGGAAAACGTAAACTTTAATGTTAAATTCTTATTAATTGATTTCCGGTGTGCGTGCGTATTCGGTATTACTAATATTTTCTATTGAAAATTTTGAGCTCCTTTCGCTATTATCCACTGGTAATGGCGAACTATTGTTCTCAGCCATTGATGAGATGTCACCTGCTCATGAAAAGTCTAATAGATTGCCTCAATTTGTAGTTGACAGCATGAAATTTCTAAAACCGTTCGATATTTTTTGAAGTTATTGTTGGTTTCCAGTTAGGATAATAGCAAGAATTTTTGTATATATTAAGAGCCAGTACAGGGAGATGCTTGCAAAATTTCAGGTTTACTTTTGGGATGGTAAATAGAAAACCTCCAAGGTTTCTAATTTGTGGGACTATATATACTGCTTTAGCAAAATTTGATGATATTTAAGTATTTATTCCGCATCAAAATGCAGACGGGGATGCTTAAAATAAGGTGAATTAGTTAGAAAGATTGTCTGAAATGCCACTTGTTAAGCCAAGAGCACCTCAGAATTCTGCATGATGTACTACACCAACACTCAATATGACGGGTTGCTGCAAAAACTCATGATTTTCTGAGTTACCTATATTGGAAAGTAAATAATTCGTTAATTTGAGTGGAAAAGATCAAGGGTATCCTGAGATTTGGGACTAGCTTTCTGTGTTAGAGAGTGATATTGCATGTACTGGATGATTGAATGACCACAGTAGTGAAGGAGATTATGAAATCAAAGAGAATTAATTCTCTTGTTTCTGAAAACTCCCGGCAGACTACAACTTGAGAAAAGAAACTTTACTGTGCTGATGAAAACTTATTATTACATATTACTAATCGCGTAACATTGTTATTCGGAAACGTATCTGGTGTGGACTTTTGGATGTTGGCTTAATTAAAATTTATTGGATTACCCTAGAAACCATCTTGTTTCTAATTAAAATTCCATTTTTATTGTATTTTATCTAGCACGCATAGATAAGTTACAGCTTATAAGATCTTACATTTTTAAAGATTTTTTGTGCTTATAAGATGTTATATATTTTAATTGAAAAAAGAATAGAAATAAATGGTGAAGTGTTTGGATTATTAAGCTCTTAAGATGTTAGTAATCACAATATTGTAATAAAAATACTAAAACTAGTAGATTTTTTCAAGACAAGATCTTCTTTTAAAGAAATAGTTGGGGTCTGCTTGCATCTCATTTTAGGTGCAAATAAGATGCTCTTTTAAGATAGTAATCGAACTCTTTTAGGGGTGGTTGTAAGCTCCAAAACATCTTATCATATGTTTTAAAGACTTTATAGGTTCAGCCAAAATGCCCTCCAGTACTAGCATATTTTACTTCAGAAGGAACGCATGCACTGTGCTCTACAGATATTATTGGCATATTCATGCTCTAATCTTTATAAAAAAGTGAAGTGGTAAATTTTATTACTCTCCCTCTTTTACATTTTCTTACACTTAGCAGCATTTCGTGTCTTGCAGAAACCTGACATCTCACTACAATATTTTATTTGAATATTTGGAATTTTGTTACGAGGTGAATGACATATGCAAGAGACCATCATTGCCTACTTGGTTTATGATAGTTCTTATTTATATTTGTTATGTGTGGTGTTTGCCACTCTAGGTACTTCACCACAACATCCAATCCCGTTTATGGAACTGTCGGACGCTTCTAGCTCCAAGGATGAACCTTAACTGCCAACGAACCTGATTGCTGGGGCACACCAGGTTGGATGATTATATGTCTAATTAATATTTTTGTTGACTCGTGAATATATAATGCGAATTCCGCCTGAAATTATACCCTTCTTTTGGCAGGGTTGCCGTGGTTGTAGATATGTAAAGCATGGAAGGCGGGAGAGGCAACTTGAACGAAGAAGAACGAGCAGTTTAAATTTGCATCAACACAGGTCCTCGGTGGTAGAGCATCTATTTGGCTCTTAAACATACGCTTCTTCACTATCTTCTACCTACAGAATGTAAATTCTTAAGTAATGGATTTTTATAAATAAACTCGTATTCATATTTCTCGTCTTACAGAACTGAAATGCTGTTGTTATTTAGGTGGTTATGGTAATTGGATCTATGTTGTATACTTCACCAACTACCATTACCTCATTTTCTTCACCCTCTGGAAACAGATTCAACGAGAATCTAATACTTAAAAGCAAAACTTTTGCTGGATATTTATTTGGTAAACAGAATACACCTTGATATCAATACACTTGCATTTATTTAGACAAAGTCTATATATACATATACATACAAAAAAATGATGGGATACAATAGAAGCCGTAGGACCATTTATTGTTACTCGAGAGAGGAATAGTAACCGACTATACACATTAATAATAACATCAAAATCACATCTCAGAGAGAAGATTGCTGATCTTTCTAAGCTCTTTCAGCGCAGCTGTGGCTGTAACTTGTCCTTTCCCGACAAGACCATTCTTCATCAAGTTTTCCGAGGATCCTCCAGCTTGACCGCGATCCTGCTGGAACACAGACTCCAGAACCTGCAAGGATCAAAGGGATCAGTTAGAAGATGCCACTGAAGATCCACATCAGCTTGGAACCCCTTTCCTGCAAAAACTATGGCGTCGCCACACTAAGATTACACAAAACCATGTGTGGGAAAGACCTTTTACAGATAACAATATAAGATAGGAGAATAATCATGAAAATATGCAAGTTTGTTCTTCTTTACAAAGTTCCTTGAATTTCTAAAATTCGGGCCATGCCCTATTATATGTGAATTTCTAAAATCAAGGAAGAAATAAATGTGACATTAGAAGTGTGCGTGTGTTGGCCAAGCGATAAGGGGTTAATGCCTAAGGCCAAAGGTCTTGGGTTCGAGTCCCCTGTGGCGCGGCCTTTAAATTTCTTTATTTACTACTGTTAAATTATCAAAAAAAAAAATGTGACATTAGAAGACATATGACTAGAGTACTGAGACCCTTTGTCCCTAACATAACAACTATACTTCAGCAGGATTCATACCTGAATGTTTTCGATCATGGATTGACCAAGATTCTTCCAGCTAACCATCAAATTTTGGTCCACTGTCTCCCCCTTGCTGGTTCTAGACAAGCGGTTACACCCATCAGCAGTGGAAATACCAACTAAATTGTTCTGATCACTTCCATTGTTGCAAGCTTTTGCATCCTCAGGAACAGTTCTTGCAGATGTGCCCTCGTTTGCATTCCTTCCAAACTTCCATAACCATTGAAACTTTCCAGATAGATGTTTGATCTCCTTTATCCCCGTAGCTACTTTCCCTACAGAGTCATCATTTCCTGCTGATTTTGATGAGACGCTTTCTTGGTGGCTTGAGACAGATACAGGGGAGCATTCAGGATTATCCGCACACATCTGAGTATCATTTTCATCCATTGATGAGGCGCCATCTTGCTGATTTGAGACAGGTAGAGGGGAGCACTCAGGATTATCATTTTCATCCATTGATGAGTTTGACGCAACACTACTTCTTTCTAATTCGTTCTCATTATCACTACTTCCATGAATAGGACCAGAAGGATCTGAGAAGTTGGAAGAATTTTCTTCACTCCCAGCAGCACTTGATGAACTCTCATAGTTTTTATCAGTTACGTCTTCTCTGTTGACTTCTGCTGAATCCCCGATGCCAACAGCTGCATCAGACACTGTATTCTCTTTAGTATCTTCATCTGCTCCGAGCTGTCGTGCAAGATCCTCCAACAAACTTCTCCTGACAGATGGCTTCGGAATTTTGGTTCTTTCATTTTTCTTTGACGAGGAAGGATCAGATTCAGTCCTAGACAAGTGGAGTCTTACTCTTTCAGACCAACCTTTTCTGCGATTTGGAACTTGTTCTCCCCCAGCACTTTGCTTATTTTCTTCTTCTTTATGCAAAACTCTCCATTTCTCTTCCCAGTAGCTGTCAGGTACCACAGTTAGAGGAGTTTTTGGAGAAGAAGAATCCATAGAAAGGCTATGACCCCTAGTTATCGTTGACTTTCTTATGTCAAATGACTCAGATTGAATTGGCATAGGGGTCAACTTGTTTGCATCTCTGGCGACAGCATGCAAGGATTTTGCCTTTGCCAGCAACTTTGCAAGTTTAATATCATCGGGAAAGTTCAATAATCTCTGAAGACAGATAGTAGCATTCTCAGTGGCAAGCAATGAAGACCTCAAGTTAAGTATCATAGAGACTGCAAAAGCGCAAATGAATGCACCCCTAGGCGACTCGAGAAGTGTGAAGTTGGATTCAGCATCACAAGCAACAGCAGTGCTCGACCTCGTATTTTCATGAACAAAGATTTCATCCCAGATTACCAGAAGATCTTCCAAAGAAAATTCGCGTCCAAATAATACCCGTAGCCAGCGAAGGGCAAAATATTGGGGTTCAACTCCTAATTCTACAAGGTGAGTGTGAAGAGATGAATCAACATTGTAAAGCAAGTGATAGAAGGCAGCAGAAGCTTCAATTACAGGAGGAGGTCCAGTATGTGGCTTCCCGGATGGAGGAGAGAAGAACTCGACCATTGCTATGGCACCACCAGATCCACTCATTAAAGAATCAAACATGGAATAGGCATCATGTTCCATGAATTTTTCAGACAAGACAATACCAAGTTCACCTTCTGCTCCATAGGCATCATTTAGTAAAACTATGGTTTGAATCTCAGAATCAAGTTCACTGAGACTACTAGCTTTTGCAGAAGTGTTGTCAAATCCATAATTATCTCCTACAGACTCTGAGAATTTCTTGAAGTCAAACTTGTATGTCAAGTCATTTTCATGAAATGAGAAGCCATCAAATTTATCAACGAAGTGGTCAGCATAGGTTCTTTTCACTTCTGAGAGATGTTCCACGTCAACATGAAGAACATATAACAGAGGAGCCAAAATTTCATGCATGCCTGAAAACACAGTTTGGAGAGACACATCAAGTACCAAGAGCAAAAGATTAAACAAATATTTTTATGTAAGAATTCAGAAAGTTAAAAAAAAAAAAATTAAGCTCCTGGGTCTCATGACTCTCATTTACCATAAACAAGAACTTGTGGTTAAGGCAATCGATTAATTTGCCTCAATCTAAACAAAATATAGTCAAATTTTTAAATTTATTCTTCCAGTTTTATGCCACAAAGGGGAATTATATATCGTGGGGCCGAAAAATTATACACTGCTCCACAAAATCTCTTTAGAGATAAAAATTTCAGTTTAAGCATCATGATATTTTCTTCTAGAAGTGGACATCTTCCCCAATTCTGTGAAAATATAAAATGGACTTTCGCTTTAGAGATGTAGCATTCCAAATCTGCCAGACTATGGAGGACCAGATATAATAGATACAAACATATAAATAATATCAACCTACCTTGTCTGTAGCCATATTCTGGGTGTCTAAGGCACCAGAGCAGTAAGATCCGTCTTAAAATGCCTTGGCATACACTTGTCTGGAAATAGCTGCCTCTTTCAGGATACAAGCGCGTCAAATCTTGATCTAACATTCTCTCCAGTTCAGCATTTCTGAAGAATCGACCCCACATGCTATCTGAGAGAGGAAACACCAGTGACAAAAAACTCAGAGCCCAAAGCAAATGAAAGCCTAAGCTTGGACCTTGTATTTCAGTGACGGAAAAAAATACAAGTTGTATTTCAGCGAGGAAAAAACAAAGAAAAGAACCGAAATCCCCCACACTGGAATCCATGTCCACCCATAGACGGAAGAGAAATTTACAAGACCATAATCAAGAATTCAATAATAATATAGGAAAGTAGAAATAACGAAGATTATTATGAAAATCCCACCTGGGTTTTGGGATAGTGGATTGTCCATGACACGATCAGGAGAGCTGCTGCCTCCATCTCTCGGCACATGTGGATCAACTAGAAGTTGCCTCCTTAACGCAGCATACCTACATCATCATCATCATCATCAATACAATTCAAGATTAAATCAAAACAGAGGCGGCCAGAAGAGGCCCCCAACATCATTCCAGAGATGTTGCTGGCTCGCTTCCAGTTTTCATCCGGAAACTTATGAGGAGATGATTCCACAACTTTATATACTTTCAGATTTAAATCAAATAGCCGACTAAAATAAGTACCAAAAACTACATAGAAATGATGATGGGTTGATTTAATCCTTTTAGAACCCAATACTTGCTGAAACCGATCAAAACTGAAATACTGAAGCATTAAATTGGAGATAATAAATACAACCCCGAAAGTTAAAAAAAAATGACCGACAATTTAGGACGACCAACCAAAAAGGGTAACACGCGACACGATCTCTTCAATCATTGGTCCCAAAACTAAACTACGCATAACAATTAATTCTTACAAGATGAAGAGCTATGTGTTTACCTTCTCCGAGAATCGGCGGTAACCCGGCGGAGATCGTCGACGGAGGCCAAAGGATAAGATGGTAAAATCCCCAAATCTATACGCCACCTTACGCCTCTCAGATTTCTAAAGAGGTGCGAACCTCCAGAACACGACTCCGTTTCAACTATTTCTGTATCTATAGAAACCTGTGACATGTGTGAGTCTTCTTCCACCGGTTGTCTTTCTCTTTTTTTCAGTCAATTCAGCTCAGACTATCCAGAATCAAGCACACAAAGCGCGCAACTTTCTAGACTAAAAGCTTGATATTTTCGTCTCAGAAACTCAAAACTTGTTTTCAAATGACTAGAATTGCGAAAAACCCAGAATCCTTACTAAATTCGCCTGTATCAGCAAATAATCAACCTTTACGGAATAGATCTAGATTCTCGAGAAATAGGATATACTTTGCAATTCAAGAATTATATAGTGGCAGAGAAAATTAAGCTAAAATGTAGGCAGGGGATTCTGGAAATGCATAAATCTAGAGAGAGAGGTTGAAGGTGAAGGAAACTAAATCCGGAGAGGAATTTCGGATGGAAAAAATAATTAGGTGAAAATGCCCTTTTCAACTAAATTTAATATTCCAATTTCCAACCAATGAATGTTTTCTGTTTTTTTTTTGATTAAGAATGTTTTCTGCTTTTCTTTTCATATAAATATAAATAAATATAATTCCCTTTTCCGCTTCATTTAATAGTAGTAGTAGTAGTATTTGTTTTCCATTCGTCCTCAATTTTTTTGTTTCTTTTTCTTATTCGTCTCAAAACTATAGTCCCGTTTATTTGTTAAATGATTATTTAACTATTTTTTTCCCTTAACATATCCCTTAATCTTGAAATGAGTAATAGTATTTTATTTTGTGTGAGTAAATGATATTATATTCAAATATTCTTGTGTCCCGTTTACTCTTAGCTGTAACAAAAAAGATGATGTTATAATTTTGATAAGTACATCCTCGCTTATTAAAAAAATAATAGAAGCTAATCACAAAATCCAGTGAGTCTTTATTGTTTATCATAATATACAGAGAGAGTAAAATAATAAATTTGTTTTTCATGTGTAAAGAAAAGTAAAGAAAAGCTAATGGAGGTTGGCTTGTTTTATGTGCATGTTGCAGGTCACCAACACCCATCGCATGTTGCACTAACTTTTTCTTTTTGTGCACAATCGAAAATGGAGCAATCATTCACCTCTATTAAAAAATTAATTGATTACATATTTACTTATACAATTAATCCATATTCAAATAGTCAGCAGAGCTAAGAAAATTCATGAATTAGATTAGACAAAGCATTTTCTACTTATCCAAGATAATTAAGACTATTTTTATAGTAGACTTATGTCAAATTAAAACTCTGAGTTTCATCTTGAGTTTCCAAGAATTTGCATCTAACTTTACGCTTTTTTCTGCGGTTGCTGGTCTAATCTCCTTCGTTGAAAGTTTAATATTTAGCGTGTTAACTATTTCTTTGAAAATGTATACAAATATATTTACCTTTAAATAATTGTCTGTAAAATGTATTATTGAGAAAAATTACATTAAAGACTGGGTGGGAAATGCTCAATCATTTAATGGGTGATAATTTGTATTATTGTGTCGTATTATTCCATGTCGACGCAACACATGATAAAATAAAAAATAACATTGTTATTAATCAAATTTATATAAAGAAAATAACATTGAACGATGTTATATATTAATAAAATCGATATTACAAAATAAGATATAAAACAAATTATTATCGTATCGACATTTGATGAATTGATGATACGAATAATATAAGTAAAAAATATTTAATCAATTATTTTTTATATTATAATACGTACCGTGCTATTGTTTCGTATTTTAAGTTATCCCACCTAAATCAAATTATTAGAAGTTTGAAACTTTGAACAAGACCAACAATTATGTAATCTCATCTACCGAGCTCATAAAATGATTATTTATTTCGTATTAATCAATATTGTTGCCTCTATGCAATATTATACATTTGAGAAGGTTGTGTTTGCTCAGACGCTATATGCTTTCGTGACTTGTAGAAGTAGTTAGATCTTGTTTTAATATTTTCTGAGTGTGTCTATCTAAAATATTTCCACAATATCAAACCCACATCCCAATTGCTCAATGTAAATTTTATATTACTATATTAGGGTTTATTTTATTTTATACTTCTAAAAAAATTCCAACTGTATATCTTTGAACATTGAACATTAAATTGTTTTGAACATTTTGAAAGTGGTTGATGTGGTTATGTTTAGGATTTGGTTAAAGGGTTATTTTAATTAAGGTTATTTTTGTCTTAAGTCTATGGGTGCTGAGGAATTAATAATTGAGATGGAGGTTATTATTATTTTATTTGCTGAAGTTTGTTCACCACATTCATGAATTATTTGTATAAATGATTAATTCAATTTTTGGTAAATGAAGAAGAAACATAGCATGTGGCGTGGGAAGAAACAGTAAAATCTTGAAATTTTGATGGAAAAATAGAGCAAGAAATCCGAAATCAAGTAGATCACGGCTCCGTCAAAATTTAGAGGCAAATAAAAAAGAAGGGAATGAAAATAAATATTCCAAGCATATCCACAATGACGTGGAACTCTCTCTCTCTCTCAACAGTGAATCAAACTTTTTTTTTTTTTAATCTTTTTTGGCACAATTTCTTTTGATATAATCGAGCACTCCCAGCAGATCACCTAAATGCATCACTAACTCTAAATTTAGGCTAAAACAATTGAAAATGAGATAAAAAATGCATCCAACAGATCCCCTAAATTGGATGGGGCCCACAAAAAAATTTACACCTACCTAAATTCAATCTTAAATTTACACCCACCCTAAATTTATTTTAAGCTTATAATTAGTAGGGCCCACACATAATTATTGTTTTTATGTAGAAAATAGGAGATCTGGTGTATGCATTTATAAAATCGAGATCCTAAAATTAAATAGGGAAGCTTTAGGGAGGAATATAGGAGTATAATTTTGGGATTTCTGCTGTGAGTGCTCTTACTCCCCTCATAGTTGGACCTGAGTTGGAATATGGTACGATCGCAGAAGTTTCTAGTTCATTATCTATTATTAATATTACAAATAAATAGGTTACATAAATAACTATAGAGAGACCAACTAACATAAAAACCCATTCTTTAATATATTAATTAATAAATAAATTATGGTTGGTGGGGTTCAAACCCTATCTCTCTCTTTTTCTAAAATAATAATAATAATAATAATAATAATAATAAAAATAATAATAATAATAATAATAATAATAATAATAATAATAATAATAATAATAATAATAATAGCAAATAAACTATGATGTAGGCAAAATCTCCGAATTATTTTTAGATCATTGTATTTTGTCAAAAGAAAATAGCACACCAATCAACTTGTTAACTATCTATAATTGGCAAAGCAAAAAATTAAATGAATATTTTAAAACCCTATTTTTACAGTAGTCCAAACCCCTATTTCGACGAACAAAAAAATCAAAGGAAAACATATGAATAATTAATTCCAGCCTGTCATGTTGACAAAAATAGTGGCTATTTTCATGTTATTTCTCATCTATCATAATAATTGAAAAGTTCCTACTGTGGCCATTTAAGTTTTTCCATTTTATAAACCAATTAACAAATAAGAAAACGCCACCTTTATTTGATTTTGGAGGCTGATTAAGACCTAACACATGACTAAATATGAGTCAAATCAAAAACAAAAAGATAAGCCATAAACACGAATATATATCGAATATGTTATGTTACGTTCGCAATCATTAGTAATTCATATCATCATATATAAATAAATATAGAAAAGGGATTATGGCCTAACTCCTGTGAATTCTTGCTTGAGCATCTCTTTCACATTTAGCCACACCTAATAAAGTTGGAAAGCAACTCCATAATTCGTCTCATCTGCCCAGATGCTGTATTTTGGGTTAATTTCTTATCTAATTTTCAGATAAATGCGTCCTTAAATTTCCATCATTTCTCAAATCTAGATTGCTGAACTTTCATATTTACGTTTGTATATATTTTGATAATGAGATGTGCAGCAATGTCCAATTATTTTAACTAACTCGTGATGGGGAGACATTCTTAGAGAGCTACTGAAACATTTGATGCTAACAATAGATTTAATTTTAATTAATGTATTTATTCCATCAAAAAATATTTATTTATATTAATAAATGCGTTTGTTGGTGGGCTTTGTCTGAAAACCGACGATTGATTTATGACCAAACAATTGCTCCGACTATTGATTTAGGGCCACATGCGAATTCGACAACGTGAGCCGCCCATAATATTTTACCATAAATTAAATTATCACATTACCTTACCTTGCCCACCACTACTGCTCATGCTGTCGATTCTTCACATTTATTTACTTTTGTTTTTGTTGTTTTTGGTGGCATCCAATCCAATAATAAGAATAATAATTCTTCGACTTACGTCCATATTTTCTCAAGTAATTTATACGTTCGCAGCCCCACATAAATTTTACACACTGGTTTTATAGTATGATGCATACGATCAAAGTCAATAATCAATCAATATTTTTCATGCATTATTCTTGTTTCACAAATTTGATATATGATTTATTTATCCTTCCACAATCTGGATAGAAACATCTTCACTTCATTGGAGTGCTCTCTTGAACGATGAGTATAGTCCTGTGCTTCATCAATTAATTTTTTTGTTAATTTGGAAACAAACTCACAAATCACAACTACCTCGAAAAATAATTGTATATGCTCTTTATTTAATTTGTAGACATGCATCATTTCCATAATTAATTCCATAGACTATATTAGTTTGAATATGTTCAATAAAAAAGTCTAGTCTAAGATTACCAAGTGTGAGAAGTTACAAGGTAGTTTAGTACAGAGACAAAGACAGTATTCAGACAGAGGTGTTATTAGAAATTATCCCACAACTAGTTGTCAAAGTTTATATTAAAGAGGTTATTAAGCTCTTGAAATTTATAAGATGTTTCAAGAGCTTATAAGATGTAGCTTTTTAAGAGTTTATAAGTTGTCAAAGTGTTTGAATAATTGAGCTTATGAGCAAAAGAGAGAAATTTTAGTTAGGGCCGGGAGAGAAAATTGAAAAGATAAAATCAGAATGATATATGATGAAAATAAAAAAATCATAATTGAATAATTTTTGTAAAATGAGTGTTGCTTATAAGATAATAAGAAAATAAGTTGGGGTAGATGAACTTATTTTTTGGGGAGTTTAATTATAAAGCTCTTAGAACTTATTTTTACAGCTTATAAGCTCTTTAGGAGCTTATTTTGCCAAACATTTTGAATAAGCTTATAAGCTCCTAAATAATTGATAAGCTGATCCAGACACACTCTCAAGGATACCTAAACTAGTGATATTATTAGGACCAAGATATTAATTAATAAATGATTATGATACAAAAGGAAAGTATTCCAGATCCATCCACTTAAACAAGACTTGGATTTGTGCATAACGTGATTCAACTATATCTTGTCAAGAGTAGCTAGGTGTTTGGTTTTCCATGATAGGGGTACATAGATGCTTAATGAAAATGTGCTACCAGGAAAATAGTGGCAGCAGCATCATCCTTCAACCATCAATCTTCTTAGATGCAGAATTAATGATCTCAAAACATCACCCAAATCTTTCTTCAGGCTCGCACAATCAACCAACAAATTGTCCCAACTCTCTGTTCGCTAATATTTTCACCACGCCGCAAGTATACGGGTAGTTGTAATATAAGGGAAGCAAGGTCGTATCCCACAAGGATTGGTGAATTCAAACTTCTAAATACCATTAATAAGTTGTTTTCAATCTATTTAGACAACCAAAGATGAAGAGATATTGAAGGTTAAATCAAAGTTAAATTAAAGCAAGCAAACTAAATAACAAAAATATAAACTTAGTTAATAAATTGGGGAATGACTCAAAGGAAAGTTATCCTAGGGACTAGATTTCGATGGATCGTAATGAACTTCAATTTAAATCAATATAAATCTTGTTATGACTTACTTATCTAGGGCGATCTCCCCACTAGTTTTAGCCCCCTCCCGGACGACTAAAACAGTAGATTACGGGTCATAATTGCCGTCCCCGGTCAATTTCTAACCTATAACTCCCAATAGCACAAAAGATCAATAAGCCCTCACCCACCTCTCAACCTCCCGGTTTATTGAGATGATATGTATCAAACTCCTAATCTATTGTAATTATCCTCTCCCGATTCAAATCACAAATTAGAAATGCACAAAAGGTGGCCAACCAATCATACAAGAGATAAATCTAGGACTTGAAAAGATAACAATAAGCACAATCAAGATATATATTGAACAAAGAAATCAATCCATTACAAATCCATCTAATCTAATCCCTAAGATAAGAGATTTTAGCCAAGCATATTCATAATAAAAGCAAATCTCAAGTCATAAGAAAACATAAATAAAGATATAGAGAGATAGAGATTCATAGACAAATCCTATAATCTTGATCTTCAATCATGTAGTCTTGATGAGCTCCTTTCCAAGTCTTCCCCTTCTTTATTTGATTTTGGTGTTGTTTTTGTGTGTGGAAGAGTGAGAAAAAATGGTAGAGAATGGAGGCTAGGGTTTGGAATTAGAGAGTTGGGGAAGATGAAGTGGGTGTGTGTGGTGAATGAATGGGGAAAAAAAAGAGAAAAATGGAGTTTTGAGGCTAAAATCGCGTTTGGGGTCCATTTGGGCCCCGCCCTTTTCCCGCGGTCACGGCCCGCGTCCGCGGCCTTCAAACGTGGGGGATGCTCAGGGGACCCGCGGTCCCGCCCCGCGGCCGCGGGTGGTGACCGCGGGTGTCTCCTGAGTCGG
This sequence comes from Salvia miltiorrhiza, assembly GCF_028751815.1. Taxonomy (NCBI): domain Eukaryota; kingdom Viridiplantae; phylum Streptophyta; class Magnoliopsida; order Lamiales; family Lamiaceae; genus Salvia; species Salvia miltiorrhiza. The sequence continues at coordinate 29,305,115 of NC_080394.1, read as the reverse complement.
GAACAGCTGACCCGCGGTCTTACCCCGCGGCCGCGGGTGGTGACCGCGGGGTACTGGGCGTTTTGCACAGTCCGCTCGTTTTGCTCCGTTCTCCCTCGTCCGGACTCGGATTTGGTCGCCGTTTGCGCTCACGGATTCCTCTCGAGACGTACTTCGATCTCATGTCTTCAAAATCCTCCAATTAATTCTTATTTTCCCTGAAATCACTCCAAAACTACACCAAGGAATTAAAACTCAACAAAACTCAAAATTGGGATACAAACACATATTAGCAATCAATTCATGGGGGAAAATGACAACAATTCATGCGATATTGAGGTACGAAAACCATGTTTGTCAACCCCCCCAAACTTAAAGCGTTGTTTGTCCCCAAACAACAAAGAGAAGAGAAATAAAAGATAACAAACATGTGAGAATGAATTGGTGTCATTTCAAGGGCTTCAATTTTTTCAAAATCAACAATTTCAAAAATCTTTCAAAAGTGTATCACAAGTAGAAATGCATTCCAAGAAATCACAAGTGATGAAGAGTTCAATATTATGGCCTCCAAGCTTGAATCCTCACAAATGTGGATGTTTCAATGATGCACTCAACTCTCAAGTGTTTAGATTGGGCGTGTTTGCACTCAAATTGAAACAATGTATGCAATCTACCATAAGCTTGCCATTTGTCCTAACTCTCTATGCTTCAATGTGTTATAAATAGAGATCAAAAAGGGCTTTCATTGGGTTGTAATGAGGGCTCTTTGGTAAGGTGAGTAGTTTTTTTAGGCAAAGTGACTCATCCCACAATCCATCAATCACAATGAACAAATCAACTTCACCATTTCTCTTATCAATCAAAAACCAAAATCCCTACATTTCATCTTTTCATCCTTAGTGATATCTATCATGGCTATGATTCAAAAGGCAAATCACTCCCCTTTATGCTCTTTTATTCACATTCATTTTCATTTTTTTTTTCTTTTTTTTTTCTTTTTCTTTTTAAGCTCATAGGGGACTAGTGATTTTCACTCAATCAAAGCTTGATAAGCAATTTCAATCATTTCCCAAACATTTTCATCAAAGTAACCACTAACAATCTAAGTTCTACCCATCATTGGTTAATTCAAAGAAATGCTACAAGGCACAAAGAGGGTAAACTAGGATCATATGAGAATTTGGACACAATTTAAGTCAAGTGGCTAACAAGGATGGCCTTAAATCACTTCAATATTAACAACACATCTACTTTTATTTTCAAGAGAGGACTCATGGCAAGTTCTAGAGATCAACACACATGCTCAAATGATTTACACTCAAGAACAAAATGAGATTGTAAATGTATGACAATCAAAGGCTCAATTCTCACAAGCTCATTTTCGTTTTCAAGTTCTTGGAGGTACAACATTTAGCTCATTTGTCACAAGTTCAAACTCTACATGCAAAATCAACAAGTGAAACACAACAAATTCTTTTCAAAAACAACATTCATATCATAAGCCCAACACACATTTCATCCAACTCATGTTTTTCAACAATCAAGCTCAAACTCAAGAGACATGGAAAAGCTCAAGAAAAGAGACAAAATCTCATTATTCGAAAACTAAATTAACTAAATAAATAAACAACGGATAAACGAGATAAGTAACCCATCTTCACCCTCCCCCCAAACTTATTTCACACAAAGGATAAATAAGTTTGGATGAAGGAGAAAATGGTTACTTGTCTCGTACTCACAAACGAGGTGGAGGCTTAGGCGGTGGCCATTTCTCATCAAATTTGCATGCTCCATCCACCGCGACCCAAAAATATGGTGGCTTTGCAATTCTTGAGACATCCCGGGCGTCATGGTAATCTCGTTCACCATCTAGAGTACCACCACACTCAAACAATTCCTTATTAGACAAATCAAAGTGAAAATCAAAAGATGAAGATAAATAAAAGTGAAAGAAGCAAGCCTTCATAGAATCGCCTGTGGCGAGGTAAGGATCGACAAAATTTTTGACTTTGCTTTCTTTAAAGCTTGTGAAATCTTCATCTTTTTGAAATTGTAGAGGTTGTGTCGGAAAAGTTGGGCTCTCGACTTCAAGGGGTTTGGAGAATTGATCCTCATCTTCTTCATACTCTTCTTCAACTTCTTGAGGCTCTTCACTTAGCATTGGCATTGGTTCCTCATACAAGGTTCCATTTTGAAGGCTAATGGCCATGCACAAATCATCAATTCGCTTTTGATTTTCCATAGTGGTAGCCAAAGACCTTCTTTGCTCTTCTAGCATAACCTCCGATTTTGCTAGACTTTTTTCTATCCAAACTTGTGTAGCTATGAAGCATTGAAGGAGATCGTCTTTTGAATTTGATTTCTCCTCTTGATAGTATCGATTTCCCCCTTGGAAGCTTTCTTGAGTGGAATAAGAAATTTCATAATTCCAACTATTGAAATGGTCCTCATACTCCAATGGTGATTGCCACTCCATGGCATTGCACCCCATGTCATAAAAGTCACCATAGGAAGGTGTTGGTTGGAAGGCTTTTTGGATCATTGGTTGCCTACAATTTCTTTTGGCTTCCAAAACACGCAACTTAAGTTGCATCAACGCCAATTGTAGTTGGAGTTGCTCAACCAACTCATTCCTTCCATCATCCATTTTTGGTGCCGCTTTTACGGTTGTGGAGCAATTTTCTCTAACAAAAACAAATAAACATATAAATAAACAAACATAAAAACAATATCTAAATTAGATAAAAACAACTTTTCACAATATCAAAAGTAAAAACTCAACCAATCCCCGGCAACGGCGCCAAAAACTTGTTCGCTAATATTTTCACCACGCCGCAAGTATACGGGTAGTTGTAATATAAGGGAAGCAAGGTCGTATCCCACAAGGATTGGTGAATTCAAACTTCTAAATACCATTAATAAGTTGTTTTCAATCTATTTAGACAACCAAAGATGAAGAGATATTGAAGGTTAAATCAAAGTTAAATTAAAGCAAGCAAACTAAATAACAAAAATATAAACTTAGTTAATAAATTGGGGAATGACTCAAAGGAAAGTTATCCTAGGGACTAGATTTCGATGGATCGTAATGAACTTCAATTTAAATCAATATAAATCTTGTTATGACTTACTTATCTAGGGCGATCTCCCCACTAGTTTTAGCCCCCTCCCGGACGACTAAAACAGTAGATTACGGGTCATAATTGCCGTCCCCGGTCAATTTCTAACCTATAACTCCCAATAGCACAAAAGATCAATAAGCCCTCACCCACCTCTCAACCTCCCGGTTTATTGAGATGATATGTATCAAACTCCTAATCTATTGTAATTATCCTCTCCCGATTCAAATCACAAATTAGAAATGCACAAAAGGTGGCCAACCAATCATACAAGAGATAAATCTAGGACTTGAAAAGATAACAATAAGCACAATCAAGATATATATTGAACAAAGAAATCAATCCATTACAAATCCATCTAATCTAATCCCTAAGATAAGAGATTTTAGCCAAGCATATTCATAATAAAAGCAAATCTCAAGTCATAAGAAAACATAAATAAAGATATAGAGAGATAGAGATTCATAGACAAATCCTATAATCTTGATCTTCAATCATGTAGTCTTGATGAGCTCCTTTCCAAGTCTTCCCCTTCTTTATTTGATTTTGGTGTTGTTTTTGTGTGTGGAAGAGAGAAAAAATGGTAGAGAATGGAGGCTAGGGTTTGGAATTAGAGAGTTGGGGAAGATGAAGTGGGTGTGTGTGGTGAATGAATGGGGAAAAAAAGAGAAAAATGGAGTTTTGAGGCTAAAATCGCGTTTGGGGTCCATTTGGGCCCCGCCCTTTTCCCGCGGTCACGGCCCGCGTCCGCGGCCTTCAAACGTGGGGGATGCTCAGGGGACCCGCGGTCCCGCCCCGCGGCCGCGGGTGGTGACCGCGGGTGTCTCCTGAGTCGGGAACAGCTGACCCGCGGTCTTACCCCGCGGCCGCGGGTGGTGACCGCGGGGTACTGGGCGTTTTGCACAGTCCGCTCGTTTTGCTCCGTTCTCCCTCGTCCGGACTCGGATTTGGTCGCCGTTTGCGCTCACGGATTCCTCTCGAGACGTACTTCGATCTCATGTCTTCAAAATCCTCCAATTAATTCTTGATTTTCCCTGAAATCACTCCAAAACTACACCAAGGAATTAAAACTCAACAAAACTCAAAATTGGGATACAAACACATATTAGCAATCAATTCATGGGGGAAAATGACAACAATTCATGCGATATTGAGGTACGAAAACCATGTTTGTCACTCTCCCAGCCTGCCCATGATTTGCAATACGAATATCCATTTGCTCAAAAAACACCTGAATATCCGAAGCCTAGCAGCCGCAGAAAGCACTCTGAAAACATCCAGAGCCTTTGAATTAGTAATATACCGGAATTCCTTGTCTGACTCCTCAAAAAACAAAAAGGAATTCCTTGTCTCATTCTTGAAACAAACAAACCAAACTTACATTCGACATGCAGTTAACAGTACTGTAATTGCATAACCATTGATAAACCATATACGGCTAACTGATTGCAATGTTATAGCAAACTAGAGTTGGCTGATCAAAAAAGTTGCTATCACAAATAACCGATAAATTAATGCATGATTCAAGTGAAAATACTAAGCCATTGTTTACCTGTATATGGTTGGTGGTCAAAAATTTAGGACCGTAACCAACACTTGTTCTACACGGTTCCGGTTCCAGTTAAAATGGGCAAGACCCGAGCTTATCCTAGAAGGCAGCCGTGATTGGATGGAAAAAGCAGACGCCACTGTGAGAGGGGGAGGCACAGTTGGGATCGACTGTCCCCACTTTTTGGAGGCTAAACGCTGAAATCAATTTTGCTTCTAAATCCAAACTCACACCAAGAAACGAGTTTCATCAGATCATGTTTCTTGGCTCTACTGTAGTCCCATACATCATATCAACCACTCATTTTATTTTTCCTTGTTGAATATGGTCTGAAATTACATTAAAGAATTGTTATTCCAATTGTCGGGATTTACTGATTCCCAGAATATTTCTATCAATTCGAGTTCAACATATCATAATTCACATGTGCTAACTTACTTTCATAATGCCTCCAATATAATAATACTACAACATATCACCCACATTAATAAACATCGACTTGTAATCCCAGTATCTCATGCTCAATATTCATTAGATTTTACCCCAAATCAAATAATTATACGATCAATTTCATATATCTCGTCTTATATATGAATCCAAGTAAACATGGCCTTAACGGTCGAATAAACCGAAACGAGAATGAATGAATGAAGTTAGATCAACGTATTATCATTTTTCCCATGCGGTGGCGCTGCAGGCTGTGGATAGTTGAAGGGATCGCCAAATGGATTAAAGTAGCCTCCCATCGGCTGGGAAGCTGCATAAGGATTATAGGGTTCCATGCTCATGCCCTGATGCTGCTCCATTGTCGGCATCATCATCATTTGTTGTTGCTGCTGTTGTTGTAGTTGTTGATGCATCGTCATTTGCTCTTGCTGAGCCAGGAGCGCCATCTGCACATTCGTTGGAGGCGGGATGTTGCTTGACATGGCAAAAGGGTCGAACTGTTGTTGTTGTTGTTGATTGAATGCAATCTGCATGCTTGGGTCGTATCCGTAGCTTGTGCTGTAGCCTGCACTGTGCAGCTCCATGGTTCTCCGAGCAGCGCTGTCTTCGTACAGGCTATCCAGCAGTAGGTTGTCGAAGCCCCCGGCCTGATGTCATGGAAAATGATTCATAATTACAACATTTTTCAAAGCTACTAATCTATATTTGAAAAATAATTTAAATTAATTATATATGCATGTGGCCTTAATTTTTTCGGGAGCCTGAAGCGACCACCTAAGTCGCCTCAAGGTAGAACACCGCCCTCGTTAACCCGATGTGGGACTTACCATTTGGGGTTGAGCAACTTGAGGTTGACTAGTATTACTTGGGGCCGTAACAATGGCCAATTCCCAACCACTTGTGCTTCCAATTTCAGCTAGGGCGTTGTTAGCTGAAGGGGGATTGGCACCTGCTCAAAATAATTAACCATGATATACTACTTTCATTTAATTCAAGTAACAAGCAATGCAAGAGCATTGCATTTAGTATGTAGGTGATAAATGAATGAATCCTCTGATGCAAGCATAACTCACCAGGTTCAAAGATTGCGAGGGCTAATGCATTGCTTTCCTCTATTTTTAAGGCATCTTTATTTACTTCACTTAAACCCTGCATAACAAAAGGGCTAAAGAAACCTGCAAAAGACAAAAACGAAGTGGAAAAGTCGAAGAAACTTACAAGAAGATCAACGTGCTCTTCATTTGGTACATTTACCAGTGGCGGCGATTCAGTCTGAGATGGCTCCTCTTCCTCTTCTGCAGAAATTGCATCTTCTTTGTCTTGGACTTGTTTTTCAGTTTCTTCTTGAGGTTCTTCCTCATCGCCATCTTCTGATTCATTTTCTGTCTCCCGATATTCCTGTCATGTGCAAGATTAGCAATATTATGGCACCATATATCCACCCAACTCAGATTATCTAGAACAATGACGTGAGGAAATGAAAAGCTAAAGAAAATTCAAACAACACAGCTAGTTATTTTGCCTTCAATTGAGAAAGGGGCGGAAGAGAGCAGACAGAACTTAGCAAAACCTTTCCTCTGTATGCTGTCTTTTTTATAGTAATAAGGTATATGCAATTTATAGCACAAATATTTAATAGTAGCAGTACTATTGGCAAAGTGTGATGATTTCTCAAGGAAAACGGTTTTGCCAACATAAATGAAAAGGATGGAAACAATAGCATAGGATCAAAACTTGTATGAAGCATCGGTTGGGTGATCTTCTCACCAGTCTGTTATCGCTCAGAGAACTTATATGCGGTGCTTCTTTTATATAGTCCTCCATTGTTGCAAGAAACGTCGGGGGAGGCTGAGGCATGCAGATAAATTGTTGTGCATGTTACAATATATAGACAGGAAGATCACTAATGAATATAACAAAAAATTAAGGTGAAAACCTGTTTCAATGTAGGAAAATGAAAGGTTCGTGCAAGATCTAGCGTTCTGCAGAAGCCATAAAAATCAGCTAGATGTGCTGCCTAAACGAACCATGGATCAACAACAACAAAAAAAGAGCGCCGACATCAGTTATCAAGTGTTCTATGGCATTTCATTTGTCTATATTACTTGATGTATGGTTATTTGCTAATATACAACAAGAGTGAAGATATGGACCTGTTTTCCTGCCCTTCTGTAAATATCAAGAGCCCGAACTGCATCGTGCTTGGGCATGTCGAAAAACTGTAAAAAGAGATAGATCTCTTGCTGAAAATTTGTTAATTAGGAGCAAACATTCACTCAGTATGGTTGAAGATCACATACCAAGTCCACAAGATTAATGATCCCATCATTGATGGAACAATAAATTCTGAAGCTCTCTTTCAAGACCTGCATCACCAAATATCCCACTCGTTTCAAAGATGTTGACACTTCTGAAAGATCCATTTTATCAAAGTAAAATACATTACAACACATTTCAGATAAATATTTATGAGCCATAGGTTCTACATACCATGGCCAAGGCAAATTGGACTAGATAGTTATGGCAGGCTAATCCCTCGGGCTGCACCATATCGCGAAATTCAGATAGTCAGTCGAGGAAACATGAAAAGAACAACCAGTAGATTCGGTACATGACAGGCAATGTTGGCTGACCTGGCAACATATCAGGCGGTACATAAGTTGTTGCAACGAAGGTAGATGTTCTAACAGCTGGTCACCATTCAAGAACCGTGTCTTACTGTGTGTCTGGTGCAATAAAAACCACTTTGAATTCATAGCTCTTTAAAAAGATAATCGAGCTTAACTTTTAGGAGAAACAAAAACGCATGCCTTGGATACTTGAGGACCGGGTTTTGATGCTCTGTCGACCTCTAGATCATACTGCAGGGTCTTAAAGCATTCGACTCTTTCCTCTAGAAAGAGTGAATATGTACGGACCCAAGCAGAGCAGTCCCAAGCTGCATCAGAACTAGATAAATATTAACAACAAATCATTGAGTAGATATCATTTTCTTTATGCAGAAACACAAAAACGAGTGTATATTCTTACCTAAAGTACTGGAATCATCCTTGAAATTATAAAGTTGGAATAACTTTCCTCGTTGGGAATACCGTACTAATTCTTCTCTGAATGCAGGATCACCCTCTCTAAGAGTCCTATGCACAACTATCAATGTCTTTATTGCAACCTGAAACGAGCTCAGGCCATTGGCATTGCGCAATTGAAACATAGAAATTGTGAAATCAAATGAAATTGTTGGATTGTGATGTTAACAGATTAATTAAAGGGGAAAGAGCATACAATCCAGTTGCGCGTCTTGGATAATCTTCGACATAGCGCATGAATGCAGTAGCCTACATCGGCTCGTGGGCGGTTTGCAGATATTGCTGCGAGTATCTCTGCAACAAGTAAACCTACGTGAGATTGTGAAAAAACCCTAGTTGCAAATAAACATGGAAAAGAGCCACAAATATGCAGAATTCAACCTCTTTCATCAAATAGAATGAATGCACTTACTTCCGACGTGCCTTTCCTTGGGGGGACATTCGACATGGTTGGTGGCTTTGACGATTGCAACATCCAACACCTTGCAAATAACAAAATCTATTTTAACAAAGGAAATTTCTTCATGTAATCCAATGGGGAATGATCGGGAATGCCAATCCTTTGAAATAAATGTAATTGATTGATATAGATAATACCTTAAAGTCACTATTGAGACTGGCAAGGCCAACTTTGGTGGAGTCCTTTAGAGCTCCATAGGCTTTTCTAAAGCTTTCCATCTCATCTCATTCAGCATTGCTCATCATCACAACAAAGATGCCACAGATCCGAGAGATGGAGAGAGAGAGAGAGAAACACAGGGGATTTTGACAAATTCTTCCTCTCTATTTTGCGTAACCTCATTTCAATAATAACGAAAACAAAGTCAATTCTAGATTCTCTCTCTCTCTCACCAAAGTTGGCCTAACCAATCTCTGTCTCTGTCTCTCTCTCTCCCGAACATGCCACCAGATGTTCCCTCCAAAAAAAAAAATAGATCATTTATGCCACAATAATCTGACCAGGTTCGCACTTTTGGCTTTGGAGGCCGCAAAATTTAGTGCATGTTTGTTTTTATTTACTTCACCATGCAAAATAATCAAACTACATGATTGTTCATTTGCAAAATGTATTCCTCAAAATAAGTCCATCAAATATTTTTGAGAAAAAAAAAACCTAATAGTATATTTTATTTTTCAAACCTATTATCAAATTATTCAACAAATAAAACCCAATACTCTTTTAAAAAAAAGAGAACATTCGGGCAATTTTATTTTATAAAATTATTTAATCTAGTCCGTATTAATTTGGTTGTTGGGCATCAAAACCTTTTTTTTAGTGAAGAGGTTATTTGTTTGAATCTCAAGTGATTTGTAATTTCATTTTGTGTGAATATTTTTCTTTTAATTTGTATTGGTTTCATTGTCTCAAAAAAAATTGTATTGGTTTCATATTTGGTAGGGTCGTGGATCGGTTCGGGTTCAGTTACCTGTACCCAAATTTTCGGTTACCCGAACTCGAAATATGTACCGTTTTAGGTGTTTGGTTACCCAATAATCGATTCGGTTATTTGGGTATCTGAATACTTATTTAAAAAATTAAAACTCACAATAATTTGTTAGTTGAAGGATTTGAATCTTGGTCTCCAAAAAATACACAGAGCAACTTATCCAATAAACTAAAGTTCATTCTTGTACTTTAAATATAACATAATTTTATTTTAGATAAAAATCGATTTTTTTTAATTAATATATAATATATATAAATAATTAATTAAATAATTTTTGGTTATTCGGTTAACTCGATAACCGATTCGGGTTAATCGATACCCGAATTTTTTTTTAAAAGTGCTAATCGAAATCGATTCAATAACCGAAATTGGATACCCGAACCCGAGAATTTCGATTCGGTTAATGGATTATCCAAAATTCGATAACCAAGTAGACAATCCTAAATTATTTGGGCATATGATTCTAAATTATTTGTAGTGGTGGGAATGGGTCGACTTTGTTACTAGTATTTGTTTTTCTTAATCAATCCAAACATTACCAACCGACGAAGAATCCCCAACAAATCTGCTGCTGCTGCTCGAACATACCTGCTACTGCTCGGAGGAGTAGGCGGAACGGGAGTTCAGAGAAGGGGCCGGAAGCGGGACGACGTTGCTGCTGCGTGCTCCGAGACTCACAGCTGTGGCGGCGTGTCTGGACAGTGGTCTCTCTGAACGGACCAGGGCAGCTAGGCAGGCGGCAAGGGGAGCAGGTTAGCGGTCGGCGACGGGACGGCAGGCTCGCGACGCCAGCGAGCGGCAGCGGTGGGAGGGGTTCGAGGGTTCGATCTCCGGTGGGTGTGGGTGTGGGTTACAGTCACTTAGAGCATCCGCAATGGGCTTACTTGATAGCCTACTTGATAGTGAGTTGTGTTATTGAGTAAGTAGTGCTGTATTGGGGTTACTTGATAGCATACTTGATTTTTTTAGTTTTTAAAGAGGATAGAGATATTTTTAAAGAGGAGAAGAGAATTAAAAAAAAAAAGAAAAAAAAAATTACTCGTGCATACTCGAAGACTCGAGTAGTCCCTCCCTGCAACGCCTTACTCGAGTGCACCTCTCTCTACTCGAGTAGGCGCTCGAGTAAGAGCGTTGCCAATGCTCTTAATTCAATTCAGAATAGGCTTTAAACTTCAATTCACGAAATTTTAAAAATTAATACTAGTAATGAATAAGACATATATACTGATGAACAAGGTAGCATATACTGATGAATAACAAAATTTAAAATATTTCGCTACCTCCAGAATTTGAACTCTGAAAAAAAATTCATCCTCTTACAATATATATATATATATATATGGTGCGGTTATAGTGAGAACCACACTTATCGTGAGAACATAAGAACCATTAAAATCAATGCATCTACTATATAAATTAATGCATTCGCTATTAAATTTAATGCATCCGAAAATAATAAATTTTTTGCTCCCTTTAGGATTCGAACCCAGGATCTGCATTCATCCACCAAGATGATGCATCCACCGTAGATCTTGATGATCGAATGGTTTAAAATGGTTCTCTGTTCTAATTTTATTTAGTGGTTCTTATTTGAACCTCTCCCTATATATATATATATATATATATATATATATATATATATATATATAGGCCAAGGTTCAATAAAGAAGGCCTAAATGTAAGAGAGAAGAGAGAAGTAATCTCATCCGTTGATCTTATCTAATCTAAAGGACATGATTTATTCACGCCATGTTCAACGAAAAAATCCGTTGAACATATGGGGGGTCGAACCCCAGAACCCCCAAATATTTGATGAATGTTCAACGAAAAAATCCATTGAACATGGCGTGAATAAATCATGTCCGTTAGATTAAATAAGATCAACGGATGAAATTACTTCTTGTAGTGGGCAAAATTCGTCAACATGACCCGTATCCAATCAGCACTCCAGGCTGGCTTAGCAAGCCAAGCAACCTGGTCAATCCAACCCAATTAATCTTTCAAGTTGGACCAATGAGCTAAACAGCCCGGTCAATCCAGCCCGACAAACTTCAAGTCCAACTTGTCTCAATAGTCCGGTTGGATAAATCGCACTTGGCCCAAACCCATCAAGTTAGCTCGCCAATCTGGCATCTGGCACGACCCTAAGAGGCCCAGTCAGTCAAGCATATTGGTCCATCTAGCCCAAGAAGCTATAGATCAACTTGAATCGATAACCAGACTGGAGGTATCACATCCGGCCCAAGGGTTACCGCCCACCTTGTTGACGAAGTCACATGACCTAGCCATCAACCCTAAAAAATATCTTTCGCCAAGCTGACACAGTCAAAGGATGAATCTTTATGATCCCGTCCAAATCGCAACAACTTGGAAGGGGAAAGCGTGGACGGATAAGGTCAGCTTGTAAAACCCTAGCGGCTGGCTGCCCTTTATATAGACAGACTGACTAGGTTACAAAACACACGAAAAAATCTTACTTGCTATCGACTCCTTGAATTCTCTCTACTCCGCCGCCTAGCCAACTTGGCCTATCTACTTGCTATCGACTCCTTGAATTCTCTCTACTCCGCCGCCTAGCCAACTTGGCCTATCTCCGTCTCCCATATTCCATTATCACAACACACTGTCACCGTTTCCACCCTCCGACGCCGCTTACAGCCTGGAGTCACCGCATACTCCAGCCTGCCTTTCTCTCTATTTCAATTTGCTTATCATTCTATTTTGCTATTCCGATACTGACTTGAGCGTCGGAGGCTCTACGGTCAACACCCCCACCCGGTGCTCAACCTAGGGCTCTTACGTGTTCTTGTGTTGACAGGTTGCTAGTGCCCAATCTATCCGGACGTGCAGACGTCAACTTCAATTGTAGATTTTAGCCTCTACAATTTGGCGCCCACCGTGGGGCCCTAGCAATCAAGCTAATCAACGCACTTTCCGTATATCTCTACAAGCATCAATCATGTCTGACGGTCGCGACGGATCTGAAACTCCTGATGCACCCCACGTGGTTGCTCAAACTACTCAGGCTGACCTAGCCGCCCAGATCGCCGCACTGACTGAACAGATGAATCAGGAACGGGAGAGGTGCAAGAAGTTGGAAAAGGAGAACGCCAACTTGTATGACCGTCTCGAAGCCATGGAGCCTATCGAGATCATCGAAACTCCCGGCTTCCGAGCCCAAGTGTCTTCCATGCAACCCCTGGGAGATACACCGATCACTCGCAAGGACAGATCCAACCATCTCATGACGGATCCGTCATCTTCGGTAAGAAACCGCAATGTCGTTAGTAACCTGACTGATCCAGGTCGTGCTACTTTGAATGCAGGAACACTCCGACAGGATGGAACAACCACCATCGGAGGACAACTCGCCCGAACCAACTTCACCACCCCGGGCATAGCAATGAGCAATGCCGTCGTAGGAGGCACACAACCTACTATACTGGGGCCCAACCTGGCGGTCGCGCCAAGCCAACCCAATCAACAGGCGGACGGACCCAGTCAGAGGGAGATCGCCCAAGAACAGTTGTTTGGGAATGAATTCGCCCAACCAACCGCGATTGGCCCGTATGCAATCAGAGACGAGGTCCTGGCAAGAAAGTTGGCCAAAATGGAGGCCCTGATCCAGCGAATTCCTGGTGTCCCGGCACCCATCCACAAAAGCTCAGAGAATTGCTACGCCGACTCGCCGTTTGTGGATGAAATTGCTCTAGTTGAAATGCCCGTCAAGTTCAACTTTCCAATCATGCAAATGTTTGATGGAACAACGGATCCGATCGACCACATAGCTCAATACAAGCAACGGATGTTCACTGCAGCAATTCCTCGTGAATTGAGGCAGGCCTGCATGTGTAAGGGGTTCGGTTCTAGTTTGACAGGACCGGCCCTCCAGTGGTACACTCACCTTCCCAATTATTCTATTTCAAGTTTTGCTCAACTAACCGATATATTTGTGCAGCAATATGCTAGTAGCAGGAAACTTGAAAAAATATCAGAGGATCTTTACGCCGTGATCCAACAACATGACGAGTCCCTTCGAGACTACATAGGTCGATTTAACAAGGAGAAGGTGTCCATTACAAATTGCAGCACCCAGACAGCGATCACTGCCTTTCAAAAGGGTCTCCTGCCCAACTCGGACCTCTACAAAGACCTCACCAAATACCCTTGTAGAACAATGGAAGATGTCCTCGCCAAGGCATGGGCACAAATCAAGTGGGAGGAAGATCAATGCAGCCATCACCGATCTTCACCAAGCAGACACACTGGATGAAAAGAGAGATACGGCAAGACTACGGCTTGCATCCTACCAGCAGAGTGTCGCCAGACACTACAACCGGCATGTTCGCACTCGAACGTTCAAGCTGGGTGATTGGTTACTCCGACGTGTATTCCAAAACACCAAGGAGATCGGAGCTTGCAAGCTGGGTCCAACTTGGGAAGGTCCATACTTGATCACCAAGGTGTTCAGCAATGGCGCTTACAAGCTGCAGGACAAAGATGGGCGCGACATCAGCAACAGCTGGAACGCCATCCATCTTCGGTCTTATCATTTCTAAACTTTCTATTCGATTATTTATTTTTTTCGTTAAGTTTATAATTTTTTCCACACTGTTACTAACAATTTTACCCAGGCCAAGTCGGAACTACATCGGACTTGATCCCGTCAAAGGGTATGTAGGCAACTCTACGGAGCATGGCTCTACGGAGCTCAGTCCGACCCAAGAACTACATTTGGCTTGATCCTCGCAAGAGGTATGTAGGCAACTCTCCGGAGTGCAGCCACCAACCTCAAATCTACATGTCTCAGCCTGCGAGATACAAGCCGCTAATGATGACTCACCTACACGGACAACGTCAACCTGGATCTATAAGGAAGAAATCATCATCACAACATAGAGTCCAAGACCTTTGATCTCTAGCCATCCAGTCAAAGGAACCACCCAGCTTGGAACAATCAACGAGATAGCCACAATTGGTAGAAATCAGTACGACCCAATCTAATGAATTCCAACTTGCTTCGACTTCAATTATTGTGTTTGGACAATTCAGAACCAACAACTCTACAATTAGAAGATTTTGATTGGTAAAAATACTCCCAAGTCGACATGTTGCATGAAACTATATAATCAGTTAGCACTCCAAGGTGGGACACAACTCGCCCAAGTCAAACGCAAATGACAAGTTGGCTAATATCAGTCGATTCCAACTTGGACAACCAAACGAAATCAAAGTCCAGCCTGGCCTTGTTCAAATACAATAAATTTTCCAACATTGGGTCCAGGCTAGTGCAACAAAATGAAGACAAAAGAAAAAAAAATAGCTGCAACTTCAGCAAATTCAGATGCTACACAACTATTGCACCATTTTCAAATTACATACAGAAATTGGAGACCTCGGTAAGGCACGGTGCCAATAAATGAACAACGAAATGTAAAAACAAGCAAAGTCAATTGTATGCTTGTCCGCCGCCAGCCTCTGTAGATTACAGAAAAGAACCACTGGATTCAACCCCCTAGCTCGGCAAATCCCACGCCGCCGCCGCGCGCCTCGCCTCTCCATCCACCAACAACAAGAATCAAAGCTAAGAGAACTCCTTTCCTTCAAATTTTCGAAACCAGGCTGAAGCAATTAGTTGTCTCGATAAATGAGCCAGGCTGCAGTAAATAGAACCATTTGCCTATTTTCGACTGAACAAATTTCGACTGGAGCAATCAGGTTGCGAATTTCGACTAAACAAAGTCAGGCTGGAGTTGAGACAAATTGCAAAATTGAATTCAATATATGGCATACAAGCTGGAGCAGTGAAATATTTCAACAAATAAGCCAGGTTGGAGCAGAAATGTAAAGGGTCGAAACTCCAGACTGGAAGCAACTGAGTATTTCGACAAACCAGCCAGGCTGGAGCAATTAAAAATTTGCCTATTTCAAAATAAGCCTGGTTGGAGTAAAACATGAAAAGGTTCGAAACTCCAAGCTGGAAGCAGCCGAGTATTTCGACAAACCAGCTAGGCTGGAACAATTAAAGGCTGAAGCAGTTAAAAATTTGCCTATTTCAAAATTCCAAGCCGAAAGCTACTTACCTATTTCAAGTTATCAAGCTCCAAATTTCAAAAGAACAAGGGAAAAAGAAACCCCCAAGCTGGTGAAGCGCTCCAAAGCTCTACAAGCTGTATTTCAAAAAAAAAATAAACTTCAAGATTGATCAATCACTCCAAGCTTATTAAGTACCAAATCCCACGTTGGCAAACCGATCCAACTTGACTCACATATTTACAAGCTGGCATTTAAAAATCCGAACTTGTCCACGCCGTCTACTTTGAAAGACTGACGTGAAACATCATTTTGAAAGACTGACGTGAATTTTTCTACAAACCGATTGGTTATACCAACTGAGACAACCCGACGTTCCGAGACATTCACCTCTACGGAATAGCTATAATGACTCTCCAATTAGAAAATTCTAATTGTAGAGTGGGGGGCTAACTGTAGTGGGAAAAAAATCGTCAACATGACCCGTATCCAATCAGCACTCCAGGCTGGCTTAGCAAGCCAAGCAACCTGGTCAATCCAACCCAATTAATCTTTCAAGTTGGACCAATGAGCTAAACAGCCCGGTCAATCCAGCCCGACAAACTTCAAGTCCAACTTGTCTCAATAGTCCGGTTGGATAAATCGCACTTGGCCCAAATCCATCAAGTTAGCTCGTCAATCTGGCACGACCCTAAGAGGCCCAGTCAGTCAAGCATATTGGTCCATCTAGCCCAAGAAGCTATAGATCAACTTGAATCGATAACCAGGCTGGAGGTATCACATCCGGCCCAAGGGTTACCGCCCACCTTGTTGACGAAGTCACATGACCTAGCCATCAACCCTAAAAAATATCTTTCGCCAAGCTGACACAGTCAAAGGATGAATCTTTATGATCCCGTCCAAATCGCAACAACTTGGAAGGGGAAAGCGTGGACGGATAAGGTCAGCTTGTAAAACCCTAGCGG
Organism: Salvia miltiorrhiza; assembly: GCF_028751815.1. Lineage (NCBI taxonomy): Eukaryota > Viridiplantae > Streptophyta > Magnoliopsida > Lamiales > Lamiaceae > Salvia > Salvia miltiorrhiza. The sequence continues at coordinate 29,288,489 of NC_080394.1, read as the reverse complement.
CTGGCTGCCCTTTATATAGACAGACTGACTAGGTTACAAAACACACGAAAAAATCTTACTTGCTATCGACTCCTTGAATTCTCTCTACTCCGCCGCCTAGCCAACTTGGCCTATCTACTTGCTATCGACTCCTTGAATTCTCTCTACTCCGCCGCCTAGCCAACTTGGCCTATCTCCGTCACCCATATTCCATTATCACAACACACTGTCACCGTTTCCACCCTCCGACGCCGCTTACAGCCTGGAGTCACCGCATACTCCAGCCTGCCTTTCTCTCTATTTCAATTCGCTTATCATTCTATTTTGCTATTCCGATACTGACTTGAGCGTCGGAGGCTCTACGGTCAACACCCCCACCCGGTTCTCAACCTAGGGCTCTTACGTGTTCTTGTGTTGACAGGTTGCTAGTGCCCAATCTATCCGGACGTGCAGACGTCAACTTCAATTGTAGATTTTAGCCTCTACACTTCTCTATTCTCTTTTACATTTAGGCCTTTTTCATTGAACCTAACCCTATATATATATATATATATATATATATATATATATATAGGGAAGAGTTCAACAAGAACATAAATATTTGCAAAGTCTAGAGTCATAATCTCGTTCGTTAGATCGATCTTAATCAATGGCTGAGATTAAAAACTAATATAATTAATATAATAATTTTTGAAAATAAAATTGGTAAGATTATAGTATCCCTTAAATTACTCACTTCCCTCTCTCCTCTCTCCTCTTTCATCTCTCTCTCTTCCGTCACTTTTTCCCACTTCCCTCTCTCCTCTCTCATCTCTCTCTCTCTCCCATCCCTTTTCCCCTCTCTCTCTCGTCTCTCACACAGAACACACACACACCGGCAGAACACACACACACACACAGAACACACACAAAAGGTGGCACTGCCTCCTTCCTCGGCGCCGCCCAAGTTCAGAGCCTCCGCCGCCCTCAAGTTCAGAGCCACCGCCGCCTTCGAACGCCCTCAAGTTCAGCCACCGCCGCCTTCGAACGCCCCAAGTTCAGCCCACAAGTTCAGAGCCACCGTCGCCCTCTAGTTCAGAGCCACCGCCGCCTTCGAACGCCCTCAAGTTCAGCCACCACCGCCGCCTTCGAACGCCCCAAGTTCAGCCACCACCGCCGCCTTCTGAACTCCGGCCGCCGCCCCCTGCTCCGTGCATTGAACATTCGCTGGAGAAGAGGAAGGGGGCGGCAGATTTTGTAAATAATTTTATTGAACTTATACGTATAATTCTGTGAACTTTTGAATTTGTGGTATTGAACTTCTGAACTTGTGTTGAACTTGTCTTGAATGGTGTTGAAGTTTTCTGGTGTTTAATGGGGGAAAATCGTGAGAGAGAAAGAGGTAGATGGGAGAGTAGGATTGAACTTGCAGATATAGCTTTATGAACTTGCAAATACAGTTTTACGAACTTTCAGATATAGTTTCATAAACTTAATTATGTATTTTGATTTTAAGAGAGAAAGGGAGAGAGAGAGAGAGAGAGAGAGGTGAGGGGTGACGGGAGATAGAGAGAGGAGAGAGGAGAGAGATGAGAGAGAAGGGAGTAAATTAAGGGATATTATGAATCTTACCAATTTTAATTATATTAACTTCTAATCTCAGCCTTTGATCAAGATTGATCTGACGAACCAGATTGCGACTCTATTCTCCATCTAATATTGTGTTTCCGTAGAATGCAACCATATATATATATATATATATATATAGGATGGAGTTCTATGGAGACCACTTCTTATATAGAGAATGAAGACAAAATATTGTGCGTCGATCTTGCATAATCTAACGGTGATCATTCGTCCATTAATTATTGTAATTTTTCCATATTTATTTATTTCCCTAATTACAACTAATCAAATCTTTTATTTATGCTCAAATCTCTCCCTCACTGATCCGTCCCTCTCTCCAAACTCACGCTCTCTCTCTCTCTCCACACGTTCGTAGAAAATACCAATGAACATACTAATGTTCGTTGATATGTTCGTAGAAAAACAAACGAACATACTAACGTTCACATAGAAAATACTAATGAACGTACTAATGTTCGTTGCTATGTTCGTAGAAAAATGAATGAACATACTAATGTTCGATGATATATGCGTAGAAAAACAAATGAACAGCGATATGTTCGTAGGAAAATAAATGAACATACTAAGGTTCAGCTATTACGTTCATTGACGAATAGTATCACATCAGAAAAGGAATGGAGTATTTCACGGGATTTCATAAACATACCAAATTAATTTAATACCATGGAATTTTATGGTCCCTTGATTCAGATTCATCCAACGGACATGATGTGGTCTCTATTCTCCATCTAAGCAGGTGGTTGCCATAGAAGCTAACCTTATATATATATATATATATATATATATATATATATATATATATATATATATAGGAGAGATCAAATGAAAACATTAACTTATGTGTTAACTAGGAACCAATATGAGCCCTTCATTTTAAAAAATCTATGGACAAGATTAATTGATAATAATTAATGTTTAAGACTTAATAACTAATTAAATGTCTATGCCTTTTTTTGCGGAATCTTTCAATTAACCGTACGTCCCTTATTTGTAGAATTGAGATGAATTTACTGCCATTGATATTCATTCATCTAACGGCTGATATCTTATCGTTATTGTTTATTACAAATTATAGAAAGGCTAACACAGTAATCTTATACATAATTCTCAACGGAAATACACCATATCTTTATCAACAAACAACGGTAATTAAGCTAATTAAAATCTGAAAGATTATTTCGTGCATGCCGTTACAATTATCATTCGTATTTCTTCCCGGTGCAGTCATGAAGATTGTTTAGGGTTTAACTTGATACTTCCTAGAGGCGGCCATGGATGTATTAGGTATTTACGTGAAATTCAATTTTTTTTCAATGCTGTTGTTTGATGAACATGTATTCACGTCATTAGTTATTTCAGTTATATGAGATTGTTGTCAATGTCGCAAATCGATTTCCCATCACCCGTTCCAGAGTGTTTAATTTACAGTTTCTTGATGTTTTTGGTTTGTTTTACCATTACTTCGTTGAATAGTTTTAGTATACTCCAAAGTCTGGAACACACTATTATGTCAATAGCTTTTCGGGTACAATTACTATCTCAACTGCTAATTCATCTCATAACTATTTTGTGTATCAGATAATGAAGAATTAATATCCCCGCAGTGCGATGAATCAATGAGACCATATGTTGGTCAGATTTTCTGCACGTTATCTGAAGGGGAGGTTTGCTACCCGTAAGAGCACTATTAATCGTCATCCTGATGGTTCTATTCGTGAGAGATACATGTTATGTAATAGAGAAGGAGTGTGGCAGAAAGCAGATGAAAATCTTAAGTCTCCTATGAGTTCGAAGCCAAAGAAACGGAAGCGGAAGACAACGTCGTGCAGAGTTGATTGTCATGCGAAGGTTATCTTTGAATGTGCTGGTGGAGGTTGTTTCAGGATACGTTTGTTCAACGAAGGTCACATGCATAAGATGGTGCCTCCTCACTCTCAACATCTTATGCCTAGTGTAGGCAATTAAATTTGTCGTCAAATTAAATCGTGCCACGTGTAAATTCATGAATTAAATATTCAATTATATTTTCTATTTTATTAAATGGGATTTTATTCCTAAATTAAATAGATATATAATTAATATTTAATATAAATGAATTAATGGGCTCATGGACACCTAAAAGCCCTAAAGCCCATGCATGAAAGCCCAAAGCCCATAAAGCCCATAAAGCCCATCTCTAAAATCTATAAATAGAGGTGTTGGGGTGCTCATTATCACAACGTGAAGGAGTGGAAGATCGAAGAGCACAAAGAATTCTCTCTAGTATCACAAGTAGAAGAGGCGGAGAATTGGAGAGTTCAAGTATTCTTCCAAGTATTCAAATATCTTGAAGAATTCTATCTAACGTTCAAGTCTCCTTCAAATCTTCAATCGTTTGAGTATTCAAATCTTCAAGTATCCTTCGAATCTTCAAGTATTTGAGCATTCAAATCTTCAAGTATTCAAGGATCTTCAAATCTTCGAGTATTTCTTCAAATGTTCAAGTATTCCTGCGAATCTTTGAAGTGATCTTCAAGTATCCAAAGAAATCAAGTTCAAAAGCTTCAAGGCATTCTTACAAATTCTAAGAATGTTCTCAAATCAAATCAAGTTCAATGTTTAATCCAAAATCATGACTTAAGTCCTTTGGATTGGCGTCATCAAAACAAGTATTTCAAGAACCTTCGAGCTTGTTCAAGAATCAAATGGAAGAGAAGAATCAGAGGATTAACTAGAGATTGCAACTCGCATAAATCTATCTTCAAATCTATCAAATTATCTTTGTAACGCATTTTGTATTTTATCAAATTGAAATACAAAAATTTGTGTTTACAAATTTTGGCACGCCCGGTGGGACATCTCTACCTCTCATCTCTACTCTTCACCAAAAATCTTGAACAATGTCCATTCAACCAAATGCAACTACTCCAGCTTCATCTAAAGGTTCTTCGGAAAGCATCGGTGTGATCACGCGAAGCAAAGCAAAATTGATGCAAGAGGTGTCCAAGTCGACCTCCCGTCTTCCATCTATCCATGAAGAAGATGACAACTTTGAGAGAAGCTTCACATTCCCCACTGAAAATTATCAACTCCATGCAAGTGTCATGATGACAAACACTTCCACCATGGAGGAACAACTCTTGAACTTGACAAAGATGGTTGAATCTCTAACCAAGCACATCCAAGAGCAAGATGCCCAGATTGCAAAGCTTAAAGGAGAAAAGGGAGATTCAAGCCACGCCAACAACGATAGGGAAGGCGAAGAAAGCGAAGAAGATGGAGAGAATAACGATGAAGAAATCTCCAAAGACAAATCAAAGAGTGATGGAAAAAGGCCTTCAGGAAAAGACATTCTCTTCTCGTCTGGTGGCCTCATTCCCATTGACCAACTCAAAGAGTTCATCGAAGCAACAATGAAGAATAACTCCGATGGAAGCTCCAAGTCATCGTTAACTTACTCCAAGCCATATACTCGGCGAATTGACAGTATGAAGATGCCTCTTGGCTATCAACCACCAAAATTTCAACAGTTTGATGGCAAAGGAAATCCAAGACAACATGTGGCTCATTTCATTGAAACATGCAACAACGCTGGTACTTATGGAGATCATTTGGTCAAACAGTTTGTTCGCTCATTGAAAGGTAATGCCTTTGATTGGTACACCGACTTAGAATCAAACTCAATTGATAGTTGGGAACAACTGGAGCATGAGTTCCTCAACCGCTTCTATAGCACTAGAAGAACTGTCAGCATGGTGGAACTCACAAGTTCACGTCAATTCAAAGAAGAGCCAGTCATTGACTACATCAACCGATGGAGAAACCTTTGTCTCAACTGCAAGGATCGATTGTCTGAATCATCTGCCATCGAAATGTGTATTCAAGGGATGCATTGGGGCTTGCAATATATTCTGCGAGGAATCCAGCCAAGAACATTCGAGGAACTAACCACTAGAGCTCATGATATGGAGTTGAGCATGATGGCAAGAGGGATCGAAGGACCACCAATCCAGGAGTCTAGCAAATTCAAGCCAGAATTCAAGAAAGGAGGAAAACCATATGACAAAGCACCAAAGAAGGAATCTATGGCAGTGAAAGCAACTTCTGTGAAATTTCTAAAGAAAGAAGTTAATCAGGAAGACAACCAGAATGCTCCACGAGACAATCAGAACTCTTCCCGAGACATGGGGCAAAGAAGACTTACCTTGAAAGAAATGCAACAAAAGCAATACCCTTTCTTAGACTCTGATGTTTCAGGAATTTTTGATGACCTGCTCAAAGAAAAGCTTATCGAGTTGCCAGAAATGAAGCGACCAAATGAAGCAGGGAGGACAGACGATCCAAATTATTGCAAATACCATCGTCTGGTTGGGCACCCCATACATGATTGCTTCATCTTCAAAGACAGGGTCATGCGGTTAGCTCGAGAAGGGAAAATATCTCTTGAAGAAGACGCTACTACTGTAAATATGGTCTCCACCGACTTGAATGACATAATAGAAGGTATTGGAACCCTGTATGATACATCCAACCAAGTAGATGAAGAACCTGAAATAAACATGGAAGAAGACGATGATGCATTGGCAATCACATTCTCCAATGAAGACTTGCAACTTGGATTCGAACCTCATAACAGGCCATTGTTCGTGAGTTGTTATACACAGGAGCAAAAGGTCAATCGAATTCTCATCGATGGAGGCTCGGCAGTCAATATCTTGCCACTAAGGACTTTGAAGCAATTGGGAATCCAAGCAGAAGAGCTGTCAAACAGTCGATTGATGATTCAAGGTTTCAACCATGAAGGGCAAAGAGCTCTTGGAACTATAAGGCTGCGATTGCAGATGCAGGACATGGAGTCCACAGCGTTGCTTCATGTGATTGATGCAAGGACATCCTACAACATGCTTCTGGGTCGACCATGGCTTCATGAAAATGGTGTTATTCCTTCTACATTGCACCAATGCTTCAAATACTATCAAAATGGCACCGTAAGAAAAGTGGTTGGTGATCACAAACCTTTCACAGAAGCAGAGTCACATTTCGCCGATGCTCAATTCTATTTGGGAAGAACTAAAGCAACAATGGTGGAAAGGGATGTACCACAGGAGGAGTCAGGATCCCGCCAAGAGAAAGAATCTCGCCCAAAGATGGAAGGTTTCACCATCCCTTTGACTAAGATTGATGCCAAAAAGCCCATTCCTCAGTCACTCAAAGATTTTGCCCGACCAAAGCAAAGTGGCGCCACAGAACATGGAGATCTCTCAGACAAAGAACTCTCAAAACACTTTGGTCCGAAGGCATACAAACTCCTTGTGAATGCTGGATACAATCCCCAAGAAAGCTCCACGTCAAAGTCTTATGTGAGAAAAACTGCTAATACAAGCCAAAATCCCAAGGCAGGCTTGGGATACATGGTGCAAAGCCCCATTCGTATTGCCATCAAGAGAGCCACTGCTAACTATGCTAGCACCAAGCAAATCCCGAAATCTTCAAGCAATCGGAGAACCCAAAGGGTTTCTGTTTTCAAAAGATTGGATGAAAGAAAAGCTCAACGAATATCTGTCTTTAAAAGGCTTGGCAAAGGCAAGTCATGGAAAAAGGACGTGACAAAAAGGGCAAATGAATTGGACATAACAGAGAAGCTAAGGAGCTCGATTCCTTCTCATATGAAGAGGTGTACCACTTTGCTCATATCATGTGGAAAAGAATTGAAGGCCAAAATAAAGACAATCATCTTTACACGGGATGCCGAAGACGATGAAGATAGAGAGAGTGTGGCTTCATCTTACTACACTACTAATAGTGCTAGTAATCCAGTTCCTCTTCCTCATACTACTCAAGGTCAAGTGCGTCGCGAAGATGTTGTTACATCAAACCATATCACCTCATGTGAAGAAGTGGTTGTCGAAGAGGAAGACGCTGAAATAGCTCCTCAACAGTTTGAAGAAGGAGTTGAGGGTACCGTTGATGAATTGAGAGAAATTAATTTGGGCACTATTGAAGATCCACGACCCACTTACATCAGCGCGTTGTTGACTGTTGATGAGGAATACTCATATATCGAATTGCTCAAAGAATTCAAAGACATCTTTGCATGGTCTTATAAGGAAATGCCGGGGTTGAGCTCCAAGATAGTTGTTCATCATTTAGCCGTTAGAAAGGATGCACGACCAGTCAAGCAGGCCCAGCGCCGATTCCGACCAGAATTAGTTCCTCTAATTGAAGCTGAAGTGAACAAACTCATCAATGTGGGTTTTATTAGAGAAGTCAAATACCCAACATGGATTTCAAGCATTGTTCCAGTAAGAAAGAAAAATGGACAAATTCGTGTATGTGTTGACTTCAGGGACTTGAATGAAGCATGCCCCAAGGATGACTTTCCATTGCCAATTGCCGAATTGATGATCGATGCCACAACTGGGCATGAAGCATTAACCTTCATGGATGGATCTTCCGGTTACAATCAAATTCACATGTCACCAAATGAGGAAGAGTTAACAGCATTTCGAACCCCGAAAGGAATCTATTGCTACAAAGTGATGCCATTTGGGTTGAAGAACGCTGGTGCCACTTACCAAAGAGCCATGCTGAAGATATTTGATGATATACTTCATAAAAATGTTGAGTGTTACGTGGATGATTTGGTGGTTAAGTCCAAAAAACGAAACAATCACCTACAAGATCTACGAATGGTTTTTGAGCGATTGAGAAAACATCAGTTGAAGATGAATCCACTAAAATGCGCATTTGGTGTCAAGTCTGGCAAATTTCTTGGGTTCATCGTTCGCCATCAAGGGATAGAAATTGAACAAGCAAAGATTGATGCCATACTAAAAATGCCCGAACCTCGAAATATCCATGACCTGAAAAGTTTGCAAGGGAAGTTAGCATACTTACGAAGGTTTATTTCAAATTTAGCTGGAAGGTGTCAACCATTTAGCCGAATTATGAAGAAGGGTATACCATTCGAGTGGGATGAGTCATGTAGAAATGCTTTCAAGAATATCAAATCTTACTTGATGCAGCCTCCTGTATTAGCAGCACCTGTGCCAGGACGCCCCTTGATTTTGTATATTGCTGCTCAAGAACGATCCATGGGAGCTCTGCTTGCGCAAGAAAATGAAGGTGGAAAAGAGAATGCATTATACTACTTGAGCAGAACAATGACACCAAATGAGTTGAAATATGCTCCAATTGAGAAGCTGTGTTTGGCATTGATTTTCTCCATCCAAAAGCTTAAGCATTATTTCCAAGCTCACACTGTCCGCCTTATATCCAAGGCAAACCCTTTAAAGTTTGTGATGTCAAGACCTGTTTTATCTGACAGGCTTGCACGTTGGTACCTCCAACTGCAACAATTTGAGATTGTGTATGTTCCTCAAAAGGCTGTGAAGGGACAAGTGTTGGCAGACTTCTTAGCAGACCACCCAATTCCTGCTGAATGGGAGCTAAGTGATGACCTCCCGGATGAAGATGCACTTGTAATCGATGTCGCCCTACCATGGTGGATGTTTTTCGATGGAGCATCTCATAAAGAAGGTGCTGGTGCCGGGATCGTGTTCGTGACACCAGAGCGTCAAGTGCTGCCATTTTCCTTCACTCTAACTGAGAATTGCTCTAACAATGTAGCAGAATATCAAGCTCTGATCCTCGGTTTGGAAATGGCGTTGAATATGCAGCAATCTCACCTCAAAGTATATGGTGATTCTAAATTGGTGGTTAATCAAATACTTGGATTGTATGAAGTAAAGAAACCTGAATTATTGCCATACGTCAAGTATGCTCGAAAGATCATTGAGTGGCTCGGAGATGTGGAGATTGAGCATATTTCAAGAAGTGAAAACAAGCAGGCAGATGCCTTGGCCAAACTTGCATCCACTATAGCTATGATCAGTGGTGAAACTCAAATCCCAGTATGCGAAAGATGGGTCATACCACCCATTTTCGAAGAAGAAAAAGACGAAGAAATTGAAAGCCATCTTGTTGAAGTCTTTGAGATTGAGGAGGAAGATTGGCGCCAACTGTTGGTCGATTACCTCAAATATGATAAATTACCAAGTAATCCACGCCGAAGGGTTGACATCCGACGACGCGCCACTCGCTTCATATTTTTCAAAGGAATACTTTATAGAAGGTCTTTTGATGGAGTATTTCTAAGATGCTTAAGCAATGAAGAAGCCGCCAAAGCTATGGAAGAAGCGCATTCTGGCGTGTGTGGTGCTCACCAATCGGGACCAAAGCTGCATTTTCGAATCAAGAGGATGGGCTACTACTGGCCAACTATGGTGAAAGATTGTTTGGATTATGCGCAAAGATGTCAAGCCTGCCAATTTCATGCGAATCTGATTCATCAGCCACCCGAGCCACTACACCCCACAGTTGCATCCTGGCCCTTTGATGCTTGGGGCATGGATGTTGTTGGTCCATTGACAAAATCATCAGGGGGGCATTTATACATTTTGGCAGCAACCGATTACTTCTCCAAGTGGGCTGAGGCGATACCATTAAGAGAAGTGAAGAAAGAGACCGTTGCTGAGTTTATCAAGACCAACATCATCTATCGCTATGGAGTTCCTCGCTACATCATAACTGATAATGGAACACCTTTCAGCAACACGGTGATAAACAAGCTTTGTGAAAAATTCGGCTTCAAGCAACGGAAGTCATCGATGTATAATGCACCGGCAAATGGGTTGGCTGAGGCATTCAACAAGACTTTGTGCAATCTGTTGAAGAAAATTGTTTCAAAATCAAAGCGTGACTGGCATGAACGTATTGGGGAAGCATTGTGGGCATATCGAACCACCTATAGAACTCCTACGCAGGCAACGCCTTACTCTTTGGTATATGGGGTTGAAGCTGTCATTCCTCTCGAGCAACAAATTCCCTCTTTGAGAATGGCCATTCAGGAAGGGCTAACTGAAGAAGAAAATGCACGTCTGCGTCTGGAGGAACTCGAAGCTCTAGATGAGAAAAGGCTGGAAGCTCAGCAAAAGTTAGAATGCTACCAAGCTCGCCTCTCAAAGTCTTTCAACAAGACGGTGCGAGTGCGTTCTTTTCAAGTTGGAGATTTGGTCCTCGCTGTGAGGAGGCCAATCGTTGTCACTCATCGTGTTGGAAACAAATTCGTATCAAGGTGGGATGACCCATATGTTGTCAAGGAAGTCTACACAAACGGAGCATACAGGCTTCTTTCTGATGACAACGTCAGAGTTGGGCCTATCAACGGCAAGTTCCTGAAACGCTACTATCCTTGAAAGGTGGTAGAAGTTGAAGCATGTACATATGTATATAGCAAAAAAAAAAAAATAGAAAAACAGAAAAGCCAAAAAGATGAGTCAGATGAAAAACCAGAAATGGAGAAAAGCAAACAAAATGGAGTGTATGAAGACAGCTCCTTGACGCACGAGCCTAAACTGCATGTTACTCCTGGCCCGCATGAGTATAAACTGTGCACGGCACCCAATCTCAAACACTTGTTGTGTCATATCCCAGTTTTTAATCACTGATTAAAGACTTAATAATTAGGGTTCGGCATCCATTAATAATAAAACTGATTTAATTGTTATATATGTGTTTTGATGTGCTAAATTCTTATTATTATTATTTGAATCCGTTTGAATTTTAAAGGATCTTTATAAATATGGTGCACAAGTTTAATTAGTGGTTTGAGCATATTTATATGAGCCTTATGGATTTTTTTTAGTGGGCATGAAGCCATGAAATTTCCTTTAAATGGGATATTAAATTTTATAAAGTGTTTTACTTCAATGATTATACTGTAAGGATTTCATAAATAATCTTTTAATTGATTAGAGTCAAGAGCTCTATTTAAATTTAATTCATCTTAACCGTAGCCTACTTCCCCACCATTACATTTTTTTTTTCTTTCTTTTTCCCCACCACTACACCTACTCTTTCACTTCACTACCAACTTTCACCACCAACTCTCCTTTATGCAGACAATCAAATCCTCATAATCTTAGCAAATCTTATCATCAAAATCTTATCATCAATCCTCTGCCATTTCAATTAGACAAAAGCCAAGTTTTAAAAGCTAAGTTTCCTTCTATTAGTTCATCCGCTCTTTCCTTCTCTTTTCAACACACCCAACAAAGTTTAAAGTGCAGAGGTAAGTGTTCCAACCAATTCTCTTCTTCTTCCTTGGGGATACAACCCTCCATTTTAACTATGTTTATGTTTCCAAATTCCAGTAATCAAGCAGATTCAGATCCAAATTCATTGTTAAATTGTTGATTCGCAGATCAAACTTTGTGAGTTCAGAAAATTATCAAGGTTACTTCCTACTTCCTCCATACATTCATTTGTTAAATTTCAAAACCATGATTCAAATGAAAACATCAGCGAACACACGCATCCATTACCATTTCTTTTAGACTATTATTGCTTCAATTGCATCAGCTTATCACCATCAGAGAACCACCAACAGTAGAATACACACGCACACATTTTACTATATTCTTTAATCTATTAGAAGTACAGATCAATTTTTGTAAATAGAAATGAATGAAAATGAACAGAATTGAAACCCTAAGTGCTCTATGTGTGTTTTGTGCGTGTGACTGGAATTTGGGGGGGATGAGTTTCCTGTCCTTGTGTATCCGAGTCAAGGGAGGGAGTGAGACAGCCCGGTGGTTCACGACTCCGGCGACGGCACGGCGGCAAAGCCGCCGCCTTTTCCTTGTCCTGCCAAAACGGGAGAGAAGAGGGTGGAGAGAGAGATGGTTAGGGCTTCTATGTAAAAAAAAAAAAGAGAGAGATAAAGGAGAGAGAACTTATCTTTCCGGAGGCGGTGGCGATACGACGACGGGAGCGGCGACGCTCGGCTCTTCCCCGTGAGTCCGGCGGTGGTTGTGGGCGGCGAAGATGGATGCGACGGTGGGGGTAGCCTCTGCTGCCCTATTCCGAGCAAGGAGCCGTGGCTCTGTTTTTCCGGCGAGATAGAGAGAGAAGAGGAGAGACCGAGAGTATGAGAGGGGGAGGGGAGATGCACGGCGAGGCGGCGCGCCGGAGGCGGCGCCGCACTCGACCGAACGGAGAGGGATGAGAAAGGGAGCCGAGAAGGAGAGGGAGAGCGAGAGAGGCGTGAGCTGCGTGTGTGTGTTGTGTGTGTGTGGGGTGGTATATGTATGTATGATTAGGGTTAGGCTTGGGCTCAAAGCCCTTCTTGCTAGCTTGGGCCGAAAATTTTAAATAAGGGAATGGGCCGATTTTTTTTATTTAATAAAATGTACTTGGCCCATTTTATTTTAAATTATGTTGGGTATTTATTTAAATTGATTGAGGCTCATTTTAATTAAGTTTTGAACTGTTAATTGATTAATAAAGCCTACGAATTTTTGGCCTTATTTATTTTAAAATGTTTGAATTTTCACTAAATTAATTTAGTGAATTTAAATCTCTTGATTTAATTTTTAATATTTAAGGTTGGAACTATTTATTTTAAATGATGTCCGTTCTTTTATTTAATTTATTGTTGAACTTTAAAAAAAAATTGGGATTAAACCCTCATTTTTATAATATTTCAAGGCTTTTCGAGTATGGATTTTTAAATGGTTAAAATGTTTTATTTCATCTCAATGGATTTTAAAATGTTTTATTATTTATAAATGAATAATGGAATATCTTATTTATTTACATGATAAAAAAAAATGTGGAATTGTGTTATAGAATGATTAAGTATATGATTTACTTTATCAAATGAGCTTGGGATTTAATTGAGATATTAAATTACTAAGCATGTGTTTATAAATGATTTATTTATTTAAGTGATGAAAATGTGCGAAGTATGAGAAAGCATGATTTATAATGATTAAATTTTCAGGGTGATAAAATATGGCTTGTTCCTAATTGATGGAGTATTTGACTAAATGACGGGTGTAGAGGGAGGTTATGGATTATGTACATGTTGATGTTCGAATAAATGGGTTCGAACCTATATGATAGTTACATGATAAGTGATTACATTTTATTGATTGAATGAAACGAGATTAATATGGATGCTGCTAGAACCCTAAAACATTAAAAGATACCTTAGGCACGTAGAATTAGACTTTGTCTTATGACAATTTCTTCACGAACTTATCGACTCTTCATCAATAAAGGTTCGGGCGACAGAAAGTGAAGCCGAAGAAGAAACGACTCCACGCCAGCTTTAAGAACAATTGAGGTGGGCATTATTTTATTATTACGTATATAGAGATCCCCTGCGTGACGTAGGCCTCATATGCGAATATATATGCATGATATGTTTTGACTATTTATTCAGTTCTTATGAAATGCTTATATGTTTAATGCCCTTTATGAAAATGAAAATGTTATGAAAATGAAATGTTTATGAAATGATTGACTGCCAAAATGTTTATGTTTTTATATGTATCCTATCTGTGTTGGTTCGCCAACTTTAAAGGAAATCCAATTGGGATCCTATGCTAGACAAAGGTCGCTAGCTAGGGTTAACGTGTACACTTATGGAGACCGCGAGTCGCTTGCGACCGGTCTTGGCGTCCGTGGTAAGGAGGCCTCCTTCCCGGCGCGTGACAGAAACGACAGATATGGATCATATAGACTGAAAATGGGATGCATCCACCTTTATGAAAATGAATGAAATGTTTTAGTAAGCGCAGGTCATTTATGAAAACCCCTGTGTGTTACTGTTATGGCAGTTCAATTTATATATGTATGCATGTTGTATTTTCGGCTCATGTCACTGAGTATTTTTATACTCAGCCCTGCATGTATTTCTAAATGTGCAGGTTGAGCAGGCGATGGAATGGATCGGTGTTGAGCGGATTTCCCTTTTGATGTTTATGTAATGAAACCTTGAGTATGCATCTCCATATGCATAACTCACACGTTTTTTCGCTGCAAACACTCTGAATTTGTTATCGTATTGTGGAACTTATTACTCCTTCATTTTGTTTAACTTTCATTTGGGGTTTAGTCGTTATGGCTGGCTCGTTTGTTAATTACCCAAGTGGTTATATATATATACCACTAGTTTGTTGTTATTAATGTTGGTTATTTAGTAAATCCCTTTTTAATTTCCATTTCTTATTGTTCACCCAAGTCATAACCCCGGTTAACCCGTCATTGGGATAGTGGGCTGTGACAGAGTGGTATCAGAGCAGTTCGTTTGCTCTGGCCCTAGAAACCATTTTCTAAAAAGTCATGTCTAGATTGATTCACTTAACATATGTGGGATCATACGACACCGCTCAACACTCCATTGCATCGTGCTCAATCAAGGAAAAAGGTAACTGCAGTTACAATGTTTTAAAGATGTTATTGTTCTAAACTGCTTCATGAAGATGTTTATGTGAAGAGCATGCTATGATGAATTATTGAATGTTTTGCCTTTCATTGAAATGTTGAATGTTTTGCCTTTCATGGCATATCATTGCAGTTATGATGTTATGATAAGAAGAATGATAGAGAATTGACACATGCTTTCCCCAGAAAACATAGATTGCTATAAGTTGCATGATCATGATTCTAAAAGAACATAGACTGCTGGATTAGTAGGATATCTCTACAATCTAGATTCTTAAGGTGATGATGTAGAAGAATGAAAAAGAACTTAGAGCAT